>NC_132780.1:71157437-71457437 GCF_048418805.1 Vulpes vulpes | reverse complement strand
ATGAGGTGGATTATGTGGATTTATTTCTGGGATTCATTGCCTTGATTGTGAGACATTTTATTCAGGCGCACTCCAGAGCCCCGAGGCCACAAGCGGGCCGGGTAGAACCAGCACCAAGGAGGCTATGGCACAGAGCTTCCCTCCGACCTGAGCTAACACTTACGTGGGTGTCCTTTTACAGCAGAGCTGAGACATCGTGACATGTGTTCATTTGGGGGGAGCATCTACAACCCATGCATGCACAGAGAGAGAAATTTTATGCATTCAGTGGTGGGTACAATCTATTTATTCAAATGCACTGGTAAATATGAGAACATATCCGCTGAGTGAAGGAGCTACGCCTTTCTTTTCCTTTACTTTTTGCCAAGTCTGAATCACTCTCTTACGTGGCTTTGTCTATGTACCACAAATGTGTACATAAAAATGGAACTTCAGACTATAAACTTTCCTATGCTCCCAGAGTACAGAACATAAAAGTAACCTAACGAAAATATTGGCATAACATTTTTATCCACGCTGTGATTTGTGCTCAGGATAACAGCTCATCTTTCCAAAGGGCTTGGTGTGCTGCCCCCGGCCAAGTCAGACGCTGCTGTGCCAGCCCACCAGTCCACAGAGGCAGTAGCAGGCCAGCTGACTGCGTCCCGGCCTGGGCACCAGCCCTTGTTGGGCCATTGGAGAGTGGCATTAATTAAGAGTCACTTCTCTTCTGTGGGTTCTTTTAATGAGGCAAAAGCAGAAAAGGGGCTGCTGGGGAGGCAATGCTGCCAAGTGTATGGAGAGCCAGATGCCACTGCTTCTTTGGAGAGCCTCACCTCAAAAATAATCCCCTCTGTGCTCCAGCTCTTGAGAGTTGAAAGCCTCCTTTCAAACATTTAAGTGGAGGATGAGGGGATAGTTGCTCTGCTCAAGTGCCTTTTAGTCTTGAGCTTAAAGTGAAAGCTCTCTGTGGCCTTCCCTGTGGCTGATGGGATGCCATCATGCATGAGAGGATGACTGGGAAGGAGGAAGTGGAAAAACCATCCTGGGGCAGCAGGGAGACATTGTCACTAGAGGACAGGGATGGAGGGTCTGGCAAAGGTGAGGGCAGAGATCGCTCACACCTGTCAGTAGGTGACTCTTAGCAGTTGGGGTTTAGGACCAGGGAGCTGGTTGGTGGTGAACCTTGATGAGGTCTTGCTAACCCAGCAGGGCCCACTTGCTTCTGCTAATGCTGCTGGACCTGCCTTGAGAAACAGCTCGTTTCTCTGACAACTGTAGAATCCGCAAAGCCAGGTACCGTCTCTCTAAACCACACAGCAACCGGCAATATGCCCAGTACGTATGGAGGCATGTGCCCATAGAGATGTATGTACAAATACACGCATGTTTCTAGATAAATATGTGATTATACATCACTTGTACATGTTAAATTAGACATCATTTTAGTGCTTTCAAGGAAAAAGGAAAGTAATCACTTGCAAGCTGGATTTCTAAGTAGAAGAGGTGATTCCTAGGAAGTTTTTAATGCATTAAAAATTTCACTAAGTCTTCAATTCTAGCAATTGAGTTCTAGCAAGGGTCCTGGGCTTTGCTGCCTCCTTGATCTTCACCTCTTGTCAGCATGAGGGAAAAAGAAAAAAAAAACAAAGACTATTATTCCTTCCTTGTAGCGTTCTAGAACAGTCTATACTGAGGAGCAGCTGGGTGGATTAGGGTGGTGGCAGTGGAGGGGGCGGGTAAGGCCTACCCATTCAGATCTAGTCCCTCCTCCCCCAGTCGAATAACTCATGTAGTTAGATCTAGAAATTCTCATCCCACCCCATGGTTCCCTCTTCTCCACCGTTCACTCCTTTCTGCTCCTTCATCTCTGGCCGGCAGGAAGTGACAACCAGAATGCTTGGAAAAACAAAACAGAGATGATTTCAACTGATTTTTGAAAAAAGCCCACTCTTCACACATAATTATATCGATCGCTGAATTTATATTCTTCTGTGTTTGCACTGCCTTTGATATGATGGTTAATTCCTTTCTATAAATACAGGGATAGTTTGATTGAAGCAATATAATGTGACTGACATATTTTAAATTAATAGGACATTAATAAAAATAGCATGAGTATAAGTGATATACATATATATTTAGTTAGGACAAAATTGTTTGGCCTTCTGACTTATAAGGCCTGAAAGCCCATTCTTTTTTCTTATTACATGAATATGTTGAGAGTTTTTACATCTCGGCAAAATATGGGCTGTAATTTAATTGACTTAGCAACACTACCAAGTAACACATTTATTCCCCAGGGAAATTTCTTTTCATGCTTTCTATTGGAACTTCTAATTGACTTCTATTTCTAAATAATTGTTGAAACTAATAAGTTGGAAGGGCTGGTGATTTCAAATAGCTATAAATGGGGCATCAAGGCCTTTTTTTTTCTCCCTGCCAAATCTATAAGTGAGTTAATATTTTAAAAGTCAGTATTGAAAATTCTGTCCTCTGAATTGATTTAATGGATGAGTCAATAAGTTTGGTTTGACCATCATAATGCAAGAAGATGAAGATCTAGGTACACCAGATATGTAATTATGTTAGAGGTAGTCATTCAAAAGGGGATGCAATTGTGCTTTACTAGTCAGGGACACGGGTACAGAAAAGAGCGAAAAGGTACAAAATTCAGATGAGCTTTTATTCACAATGGCTGCTCCTTGGTTAGGCACATTTGGTTTAACATTAGTCATGGATCTCCTTAAATACCATACACATGATTTTTCATTTCACTGTGATGAGCTATCAATATCACAAATAATACATAGTGGGGAAATGTGTAAAAATAAAAAGGTTCAATAGAACCAATTTGCAAGATACAAAACATGCAGTTGTGAAATAAATGACACTTATAGAAGTGCATTTTCTTGCTCAAACTGAAAAATTCTCCTGTTCTTGGTTAACACCTACAAGGACAAGATGAGTAAATCTCCCTTTAGGTAAGCCCTGTTCTCCTTTTGATTTCCTCCACGGGGAGAGACAGAAATGATGCTCTCCTCACATTTCAGATCAATCATAATTCTATTAGCCAGCTGAATACCCTGGTACACTCAGTGCCTATCAAATATTAAAGCCTTCCCATTTTTGAAATTCAAATAATAGCTTGGTTTGTTATCTAGCACTAAATCTGTACTACATTACAAATTTATGATTACCTGTAAATTTCATGCTGATATTTAAGTTTTAAGATATGTGGATGCTTTTAAAGGTGTGTGAGAACATAAACCAAATTACACCATGTAAAAGAAGTTAAGAATTATGGCAGCCTAGGTTCTAAAAGTCCAGATTACGATATTTTTATTTGTATTAAATAATCCAACCGGTATTTATTGTGCCCCTACTATGTGCCTGCAGACAGCGGCAAGCCCTGAGAATTCAACAGTGAGCAAGATGACGCTGTTCTGGCCTTTTAAGAGATAATATCAAACAAACTAACACATGAAGAAATAATTACAAATTATTATGAGGAGCATGCAGCAGTGAGAAGAGAGAACTGTGGGCAGGTGCCTGGCTTATCCAATACATGGTTTAAGGGAGACTCTTGAAGCCGAGACTGAGAAGCAGCTATGCAGGGGCAGGGCAGAGGCTGGGAGAGAAGAGCATGTGCAAAGGCCCTGACATAGAAGATCTCTTGGCTTGCTCGAGGATCAAAAAGGAGGCCAGTATGGCTGTGGAAGGGGCAAGCATGGAGAGAAGAGGTAGGAAAGGAACCTGTAGGTTTTTGCAGAATGTTATGAAGAATTTGTACTTTCCTTCCCAAATCAAACAGGAAGCACTAGAGGCAGGGATATTATAAAATCCACATTTAGAAAACACCATTCTTACTCCCATGTGGCAACTGGTTGTAATGCACCCAGGGGAGAAGTGGAGAAAGCAGTTAGATTATTACAGTAGTTGAAGAAACAGATGGTAGAGCCTTGGACCCGGATGGTGGCCCAGAGGTGGGGAGAAGTGACATGTTGGAGATCCTTTGGGGGTGAGAATCACCAGGGAGTGGTGACGGCCTCCCAGGCGTGCCAGGAAGGGAGGGACAAGAGTGGTGCTGAGATTCCTGCTATAAGTACGACTGGGTGATGCCGACCCCGTGGGAAGTGCCAGAGGGGCCTGGCCCAGGGGTGTGTATGGGTGGGGCTGGGAGCAGGACTGATTTCGAGACAAGCCAAGACATTTTTGATGCCTTGGGGAATGTGAGCAGTTTTCAAGGAGCCCACCTGATATGAAATCCTGAAGTTTCGAGGGAATTCCAGGTTGAGATACAACTTAGGAGACATGAGGACGTCGGTGGCTGCCGATGGGCTGTATGTAGCCTTTGGAGACTGGAAGTCAGGTGGACAAGGAGCCGCCATCCAGGGAGAAAAAAATCCTGGGAAGCCCATAACAACCACTCATTAAATATGACTTTTTTTTTTTTTAATCAATTGGTTGACTTTATTTAGCAGGAAAAGTGGAATGGAGGGCCCAAAAGCCAGATTGGAACTGAGGAAGAAATGAGAGGTAAATAAATGAAAGCAGCATCTGGAGACCACACTTACAAGCAGTTCTGCTGGGAAGAGATGCGAAGAAATTGACTAGAAATCAGAGGCAGAGGGGAGCCCCGGGTGGCTCAGCGGCTTAGCGCCGCCTTCAGCCCAGGGCATGATCCTGGAGACCTGGGATCAAGTCCCATGTCGGGCTCCCTGCATGGAGCCTGCTTCTCCCTCTGCCTGTGTCTCTGTCTCTCTCTCTCTCTCTCTGTGTCTCATGAATGAATAAATAAAATCTAAAAAAAAAAAGAAAGAAATTGGAGGCAGAAAAGCAGTTCACGGGTGGGCTTTTGAGTTGTCCAATGCTCCTTTATTTACTGCACCAGAAGAAAGAGAACAGGAGGATGGACCCAGCAGGAGGTAGAGAGGTGACTAAAGGCGTAGAACCCCAAGGCATGGAAGTGGGCAGGAAACCGGAGCCCCCGGGGAAGGGCTGGCTTGGGCTTGGAGCATGAACAGTTCTTTCCCCGTAACAAGGAGGGACGTGGCCCAGGCTGGAGACAACTGTCAAGTAGGCTGTAGATTGAGTTGTGAGGCAGTAAGGAAGCTCCCTCCCAGTGGCTTCCACTTTTTACATTACAAGAATAAATACGTATGCGGTGTGGTCATCGGGTGAGGGCGAGAGGGGAGGAGGACTGTCAGAGCTGGGAGGGTAGAGATCAAGGTATGAATGGTCACATGGGAGCATGGGACGTGGGGCCACCAGAGAGAGTCATGTGACTGTCAGGCGGCACCAAGTGCTCCTTTGACCAGGAATTTCAAGTAGCCGGGTGCGCCTGGATGGGCTGTAACCCCAGCCGGTCCAGCTGCCCGTGCTCTGTGCCGGGGAAGGTGCAAGGAGGGGCTCCGGTGCAGCAAGCAGACCGCTGGTTGGGGGGAGACGAAGCTTCCATGACTTAGCAGGGAAGACCAGTGGACCCCATGTTGCAGGAAGACAAGGAGAGCAGGCAGCTAAGACAAATGCTATGAACCTCAGAGGAGCTTGGGGCTAAGGAGGGCAGTAGTGCCCTAGAAGAGAAAATAGTGTGCTTAATGAAAGAGCCCCCGCTGTGCCTCTGGGGCTGTGGCCTGTGGAGAGGGAGAGGGAGACAGCTGGCACCTGAGAGGGCAGCTGAGGAGGGGTGTCCTTGGGGCACGGCCTGCTTCCATAGAGTCCCAGAGGGAGGGAGATATGCAGGCTGAAGGGCAGAGGGCACAGGGAATTTTGTGGGGCCTGGGGGGCAGGGTCGTTGAAGGGGGCCAGGGGTTGTGGCTAGGGGTGTTGCTGGGAGGGGAGGGGGACCTCACGGCCCAGGGGTCCAGGTGAAAGCAGCCAGGAAGAGAGACTCCATTGTCCTGTGAGCTCCTTAGGATTCCAGTGCTGCCCTCCCACCGTTAGAGCACAGTGACTGCGGGCCTAGATCCCTTTGTCTCCTCCTCTGGCTCTACTCACCTTTTGTGCAAAGATGACAAATATTGTGCTAAAGAATTTTAGAATGTTCCTTACATCTAGTTCACATAGTAGAGATTCTCAAATTCTTATTTTAAATAAAATTACAACAGTCTTGACACTAGATCCACGATGCTTAGCTTCTCTGGTGTGTCACAGATTCTTTTACTGAGAACCTTGTGAAAGCCATGGACCTGTCACCCCAAACAATGTCGAGAATTGTCTCACTTTCTTGCATCCCGACATGGGAACCCTGCCCTGGCGGAGAAACCTCACTAGCGTGTAACTGCCAATGCCAACTTAATAGTGAACAGTCTTTCTTTTTTCTTTCAGGTGGGAGCATAGTTAAGGAAGTCTCACAGGTAAGTATTTTATTGATCATTTTACTTGGCTTAAATGTTTTTTCATTTATTCCATGATGGTTTTGAGCACTGCCAGGGTGGGAGGATTTTCTCAAGGGGCCAGGGATATGTGGCCACAGGAATGTCCAGGTTTTTGTCACTGGGGCACTTACATGATGGGAGGGCTTTATATCATTTCTGTCATCTATGCCCTCTGCAACAATCCTTACGGGCAATACTTTCTTCTCAAAATATTGCACTGGGTGACATTAGCAGAACTCTTTTAAGGAAGGGACCTAGGCAGAAAAGATAGGGAGTAAAAATGGAAAATCCTTCAATATCCCTGTCATTCTTCCTGGTGACCTTTCCTATGACAGTAATTTTCATCATTCTCAGGTACTGCTGACATTGTCATGTTGGAAAGACCCAGTAATTGATAACCATTACCCCAAAGAGGACTGGATGAGAGTACTGAAGGATTATGCACACATACCTCCCCATTATGTGGAAAACTACAGATTACATTTCTAACATTCCTAAAGACTGAGCTACTGCCAGCATTTTTACCTAACGTGCACTAAAAGCAGTGCCTCATCCATGGCAAGCCGTAGTTAAGTGGTTGCTATTATTATGACAATAATCAAAGCATTTTATCACTTCCATTACAAAACTTGTTGCAAAAAGGGACACTAGACAAACACTACTCGTAACAATTCAAAGTGAAGCCACTGGGTGAAAAAAAAATATATTTCTCTTATTCAGAATCTCATCATTTAACATTCTATTAATCAGAATTTAGGGGCATTGTTGGCCATCTTCATGGTGACCAGTTCACAGAAAATAGCTTATAAAGCAGGTGAATGGGAAACAGACTTCCTCCCCAGAGGCCGGCAGACCTGGAGATAATGCCCTCTGTTGCCAATAGGTGGTGGCCACGTATTGTTAGACAAAATGCTGAGGCCACTGAAATGGGATCTGGGGAAAGGACTCCTCAGCAGTTGAAAATGAATAATCAGCTGGGTTGAAACTGATAAATGAAGGAATCAAAGTGATAAACAACAATGAGACTGATTAAAGGCAAAGTGGCTAAAAAGCTAATGGCTTTTACTCAGAAATCATAGTTCATGCAAATTAGTTAAACTAAACATTCCATTAAAGAAAGCTTTCTGTCAGCTTTTAACTTTTATTGCTTACTGTTGTCCAAATTATTCTTTCTTTAGAAATCTTTTTCATATGCAAGACCAATGAATTTCTTTCTTTCTTTCTTTCTTTCTTTCTTTCTTTCTTTCTTTCTTTCTTTTTCTTTCTTTCCTGCCTGGCCTGCTATCAGCCTCCTCACTTCAGACTCAAAGTCAGAAGACATTAAGAACCTAGAACAGCCAAGACAACTTTGAAAAGAAAGGACAAAGTCCATGGATTAAAAACTTTCTGATTTTAATACTATTATCAAGTGACTGTAATCAAGACAGTATGCAACTGGCATACAGATAGATACATAGATTGATGAGCCAGGACAGAGAGCATAAAAGTACACCCTTATGTATATGGCCAACTGATTTTCAACAAAGGTGCAAAGTTAATTCATTTGGGAAAGTATACCCTTTTCTAGGAATGGTGTTTGAACAATTAGATATCCATATGAAAAAAAGAAATTAAATTCATACCTTGCCCCAGACCCCAAAGATAACTCAAAATAGATCAGAGCCCTAAATCTAAAACATTAAACAAAGCTTATAGAACAAGACACGAAAAAACCTTTGTGACTTTTGGTTAGGCAAAGATTTCTTAGATATGACACATAAAGCACAATCCACAAAAAAGTAAATTGATAAATTGGACTGCATCAAAATTAAAAACCATTGTTCCTTGAAAGACACCATTAAGAAAATGAATTGATAAAGCAGAGGCAGGAAGACAAGATTTGCAAATTATTTATCTGATAACATAATTGTATTTAGGATTTATCAATTAAATTTATATCATATATTATTATACTAAATTTTCATAATATGAAAGCAACCCAATTTTTAAAAATAGCAAAAGGCTTGGAGAGATGCTTCACTGAAGAAAATAAAATAATGAAAAGAAAAGAAAAGAAAAGAAAAGAAAAGAAAAGAATGGCAAAAGGGCCTGAAAAGATGTTCAATGTCATCAGTCATTGGGGAAATGCAATGTGAGACCATAATAAACTACCACTACACATTTAGTAGAACATCAGCATTTAAAAGACTAATTATATCAAGTGTTAAAGAGGATATGGAGCATATACAACTCTCACACATTCTGGATGTGAACTTAAAACGGTACAAGTACTTTGGCAAATAGTTTGGCAGTTCCTTAAAAAGAAACTCCTAAAATATAATTCAGTCATTCCACTTCTAAGTATTTATACAAGAAAAAAAATATGTACATACAAAGACTCACATAAAATTTCATAGCATCTTGCTTTGTAATAAGTAGAAACTGGAAACAACCCAAATGTTCAACAGTTGAATGGATGAGCAACTTGTAGTTATACACATATAATAGCATATAATTCAACAATTGAAAGGAATGGACTTTTGGTATACATACATAACAATGATAAATCTCAAAATAATTTTGTTGTAGGAAACAAATCATACTTAAAAAATACATACTGTATGTAGCATTTATACACGATTCTAGCAAATGCAGAGGAAATGAAAACAGATCAGTAGTTGCTTGGGGATGGGGGTAGGGCAGGGAGGTATGGGGGTGCTGATAGATATGTTCCTTATATTGATTGTGGTTGATTTCAATGGTATAAACATATGTAAAACTTACTGAATGGTACATCTTAAACATGTGCATCTTTTATGTCAATAAAGCTGTTGAAAACAATAGGATTCCACATTAACCATCTAACTCAGGCCCACTTAGAGAAGCAGCCCTCCAATTAAAGGTCAGGAAGCTGAGGCTCAGAGAAGTGAAGTGACTTGCCTGAGGTCACACAGCCAGAAGAGATGGAATTCAGCCTGAGGTCTGTCTGAGCAGAAAGCCAGTCTCATGCCCACTCTACCACAGCCACTCGTTGTGCCTCAGTTTCCTCACCTACAAAGTATCCAGGTGGGTCAAACAATCTCCAGGGTTATAATCAGCTCTAAGGTTCCAGGAGTCTGCATGAAGCAAGCTGATTTCATGGCACTATGTCATTCATTTCAGAAGACATCAAATTTCCTTCACCATGTATGATGAGGATAGTGAACATTCTGACGTGGGAGCTCATGGCATGTCTGCATTTCTTCCATCAGAGACTGAAGCTGAATTCCCACTGGCGTGCTCTTCATTGTGAAAGACGGTGAGCCCTTCCTCGACCCTCCAATAGAATGTGTTTGGTTGGAAAGCTTGGCCATTATAGTAAATATAAAGGTGACATTCTGAATGCCTCAGAGTGCACTAAAAAGCCATTATAAATGGGAGACTAATGGAACAATTGTGTCTCATTTTCACTTCTAATCACTACGACTCTGTGTTGTCAGTACTTCTGAGATGCTAACCATTCCAAGGAAACTCAGTAGCAATATAGATTTTCATCACTCACAGATTCAGGTTCTACACACTTTTTATGCCATGACTATATATTGTATTTCAGTTATCTTTTCTATTCACTGACTCAAATACATTTAACTTGATTGCTAGGTCCTTGTATGCTTTTCCATTGTTTGGCTTCTGTAACCTTACTTCTACATGGGTTGCACAGCGAATGGTCACATCTTTTCAGACTATATATTTCGCCTTTCAAGTGCACTTTGGGGTTCCCTGGATATAGGAAAAAAATCTACCAAAGCACGAATCTGGGTTCATCTTTTTCAGGTGTGACCAATTAGTTGACAGCTAATAGTTCATTAACATAAAAGAAGCTTTGTGATAAAATTGAAGGGTGTTGTGTGCTTTCAGCGAGCAAGGCATAAATGTAGCTAATTGAACCACAAATCATGTTTGTCAATCAAATGGCTTTTTTGTCTTTCTTGTCTTGAAATATACCTTTTAACACACAGCTCATTCTTCAAGAAAAAAAAATCCTGTGGTCATAATGTCAATTGCTAACTTTATTTTCTATTTACATCATCCACTTATGAATACCCTTTTCTTCGATTTAATTAGTTAGTGTCACTCACACTTTAATTGGTAGCAGTGTAAGACTGAGCTGAATTTGAAAATGATGGCACGATGTCAGCGCAAGCCACATCAATCATGTAAGTGTACATGGGAGCCAGGGCATAACTCAACAACACCTATACATATATATGTGGACTGGAATTGGATTTTTCTATTTTTTATTTTAATAAAAATGGCATACTAAGCAAAGTAATACCTTTAAAGAGGAGATTCATTCCCCCTCCCCCAATTTCCATTCTAGTACCAGCAGAATCAAAATTCAATGCAAAAGAATAGCTAAGTTGAAGCATAAGTACTCTGAGAGCATACATCAAATCTTGTTTTTTTTTTTTTTCCCAACGTTTGTGGTTTTTAGCTTATATCTACACGTATCTAAACTATTACCGAGGACACAATTGAGTCAAGTGTTCATTGCTACAGTAAATATTTTAACATAATACAAATTCTTTGGCCACAAACAACAAAATGGTTTTTGCTGCATCATGCTTTTAGTATTCAGCAATAATTTCAGAAGGACAGAGTCCCTTAAAACTGAGGTCAAATTCTACCAAGAGAATTTTATGGCTTGAATAGGTGGTATAGAGAATTGTTCAAAATTAAGTCCTAGTTACAAGATACTCGGGCGATTTTAAAAAGAACAACATGATAAACTATTATGTTGCAACAAAATATAGCAGGCATTTGCCTCTAATGAATAAATAATTTTTTGTCATATTTTTGTGTGTGTCTATTTCCAAATAAGACTAGAAATTCCTTGAAAGAGGAAATTGTGTCTTCTGGCTTTTGCATTTCTATTGGGAGCAGTGGCACTGAGCTTAGGATAATTCCAATCTATTGATGGATGGATGGACAGATGGACAGATGGATGGACAGACAGATGGATGGATGGATAGATGGATGGATGGATTTGTTCCAACATAGCACAATGTAACTGGAGGCTTGGTAGAGGATTGCAAAATGCTCACATACCAAATGACAGTCATCAGATTTATTAGATGTATTATCAGCAATTTTTATTTTTTTAAAGATTTTATTTATTTATTCATGAAAGACAGAGAGAGAGAGAGAGAGAGAGAGAGAGAGAGAGAGAGAGAGAGGCAGAGACATAGGCAGAGGGAGAAGCAGGCTCCATGCAGGGAACCTGATGTGGGACTCGGTCCTGAGTCTCCAGGATCACAATCTGAGCTGAAGGCAGATGCTTAACGGCTGAGCCACCCAGGTGTCCCTAATCAGCAATTTCTAATACTCGGTTACTACTAAGAGCTATAAGGGGACCCAAGAGTAAAACAGATTAGAAGACTAACTTTATAAAAATACAGAATTTTAGGCTGGTATAACCATGAGCAACTGACTAGCACACTCTTCCTGGGAAGAAAGCAGTCCAAGCTTTGGACTGGGAAGGAAGCAGTCCAAGCTTACACAGAGAGCTAGAATCAGAGCTATAGCTAGAAATTGGAGGTACTAGCTTTGGTACAAAATTTATATTACCTCAGCAACTGAGCTGACGCCCACTTATGAAGTAGCTTTTCCTTGTGAGGTTGGCACTGAGCGATGGGGAATCCAAAGAAAACAAAATTTGAAAGGTGTATCCAAGATGCTTACAATTTAATTTGGAGCTACTGGGAATGATTTATATTCAGTAATGCAATCATAGGTAAAGATTCTGGAGGGGCACAGGAGATGAGCATCTTGAAGACCTAACACTGGACCTGGGGAGGTCTAGTTGGGTAGGAGGACACTGAGGTCTCGGGAGTGACAGAGGGAAAGTGGGCAGGCCACCCAGGCCCAGGGACATGGAGGGGAGCAGAACTTCACGTGAGGACCCACAAGCAAACCATCAGGGTGCTGAGAGTTAATAAGAGAGAAATTCAGGCCATCAAGGAAGAGACCTAGGAGGATGTGATACTAAATTTCAGAAGTTGTATGAAGAGTCATGGTAGGTGTAGCCAGAACACTGATGTGATGGGTGAAAATGGAATCTTGATTAGTGCAAACACAGCAAATAGGCAGCAGTGGGAATTCCAACCAGGAAGTGTTCCTCTCGAATTGAGGGATGAAGTAAGGCAAACATGTTGATAGCTACCAGGTAGAACAGAAGCAAACAAAAAAAAATACAAAAGCACCAAAATATGACTAAGAAAGAAGCAGAAGGTGTCATTTTGGATCTTTTAATCCACATGTTATTTTCAAGCTATTAATGAGGATATTTCAGACTATCTGATGTCATGCTGTGCAATAGAAATTTCTGTGATGAAGAAAATGCTCTACACCTGCTCTAGTGAGGCAGCTATTAGACATATTTACATCACTTTATGGTCAGTGGAAACTGAATTTTAATCTTGTATCATTTTAATTGATGCGAATTTGGATTTAAATAAGCACATATGATCAGTGGCTTTTTTAGGCTATCAGGTAAGGCATTCCATTCACTAATGAGCCATGAAATAAATGATTGAAAAAAAGGAACAAAATTCTACAAAGAATACATTCTCTATTGTTATACTTTTGTTGCATATTTGTTATGTCCTAGACCATAATTGTTCTCAACCCTTTTGGCGCCTAGATATTCTATGACTATTTTCTACTGGAAATTTTAATTTATCCATCTAGCCATGCAACCTTCTAGAAAGGATTTGAGACACTAGACAAATATACATAATTAGAGTAAGATTAAAATGAATAAACAAAGAGATGGGAGAGAACACGAAGTCGCAAGAGACTACTAAGGACACAGATTTAGGACAGCACCCAAAAACACATACCATACAACATTATAGTTACGGAAGATGTGCTTTGGAAGCTCTGATCTTTCTAGTAGTCAGAACAGAGGAAATATCATAATCTCTAACAGTGACGTTACATTTGGCAGAGAAAGTATATGTGTAATTCACGAGAATCAATGTTCTTCCTCGACTAAAGTCCAAATATCTTTGCATCAAATGAGTCATTTGACCAAGGCATGTGACTTTAATATGAGCTAAGGTTTGTATGTTCAGCTCCAGGAGCTGGAGAAACAGAAGAAACTGGTTTACAGCAAAGGTGGAAGGAAGCACACAGGTACAGGTGGAGTGGACACACGGAGACCAGAGCCTTTATCACATCAATCCCTGGGCAATAGGAGGGATTAGCCAGAACCCTTAATAATGAACTCCTCCTCTCTTATGCCCATTTTAATTGGTTCTGTTCCTGTCAACACTAGAGTCTTAGTGTAGAGAGAAATTTCTTCTATGAGTTGACACTGTGCCAGCGGGCATAATCCTCAGAGGCAGACCTCCAAGAAGACATTCTGTGTTTGCTTCTTGCATTGCCCTTCTCTGTGATCTGAGAGGCATAGGCTACAGCAAATTCAGCAGGAGTGATTCATAGAATCCCACTTCATTAGCATTCTCCCCAACTGCTTTCTTCCTCACAAAGGGAAAAGTGTACCCTTATCCACATCAAGTTGAATAAAAAAATAATTTTCTGTTTTGTTTAGGTTCCACGATACTTTTCATGAGCATTTGCTAGTACAACTGAAGATAACTCTGCAACCACCAAATACAGCCCATTCACCACAAATGAATCTTCATAATAGTATAGAGAGAAAGTACTAAAACTTTATCTTTGGCTTTCATAGGTGTTTTGTTTTTTGTTTTTGTTTTTTTGTTTTTTATTGGAATTCTCATCCATCTTGGTACTGAAGGCAGAAACTAGAGCATTTTCTTTCAACACCTCCCTCTCACCTTTCTTCCTTCCTTGAGGTCCAACACGGGTGTTTAAAGAGGCCAAAGTCTTCACTACAACTTCAGATGAAGGCTGTCCTGGCCCCACCCACCCTTCTGGGCTCTTCCCACTCTGATCCAGCCACTCCAGTTCGTTTTCCATTCATCAAACCTGCCTTCTAACTTCCTGTCTCCAGATTTTATTTTGAGATGGTCCATTTGTCAGGAGTCTTCTTCCTATCCTACCCCACTTCCTCCATTTCTTTCACCTCTTATCTAAATCAGAAATTATACAACAGCTGTTGTTTGATGGACATCTGTAACCCTCCCTGCCACCCCCCTCTACTGAACTGTGGGCTCCATGAGGGGAGCAAGCCTTACCTATTCTGTGAACCACTGTTCCCCCCTTTAACCCAAACAAAGCCTAAAAAGTAGAAGATACTACTTCCTATAAAATGGCCATGATAGTAAAATCAGCTTTATCTGGTATTATAAGGGAAAACTTTGTAAAATGTATAGCTCTAATGTCCGTTTTTACTCAGGTGATATAAATAATATCTTATAATTCTACAACATGCAATAGTTCAACATAGTTCCCCAAAAGGGGACCATGAATAATTTTTAATGACAAGGAAAGCCCACTTACACGTTAAGGGGAAAATTTTTTAAAACTATTTGTATAACTTATTGAAGAATACAGTAATTAAACTATCCATTTCTACATGAAGTAAAAACAGCAAACTTAATAGGGTATTTTGTGTAATATGAATAATTAATATATAAAATTTAGAAATATATCTCCTTACAATGTAGTTAGAGTCTCATAAAGAAAATGTATTCTTAAAGCAATAGCTAAATGTTTTCAATTCAAGGTACTCTGAATTAAACCCCTTGAGCAGTCTTTTCTAAAATGTTATGTCCAACATTCTGAAACACATACTTTATTGGCATCTGAAAAGCAGCTGCAAATGTTTCTCTTATATTCAAAGTCCTTTAAAAAAAGACTCCATTGCTAAGCTCTGACAAATGTGCCTCCTACCACCTCACTGGGTTCCTTCACAAACACACAATTCACAATTATAAGCAATTTTGTAAAATGCATGCTATTTTCCCCGGAGAATGTCTTGGAGTGGTTAAATATATGATTGGGTAATTTTCTGAAATGCTTATTATTTACCTGAGTCTCATTTCAGTCTCTCTGGTAAACAGAATATCCATATCCATGCCAGCGGTTATTATATCCCCAAATGCTTCCAAAATTGTCAGAGATCCTCTAACTTTCCCAAAACACACTTTAGACTTGGGGCATAGATATGAAAAACAGAGCTACCTGTACCAGCCTTCCTACTTAAATGACAAGGTGGGCTTCCTTTTCCCTTAATGGGGTTTTCTGGATTTCAGGCACAGTGGAGGATGAATAACAGGACTTTTAAACTTCTTCATGACTTAGATTGCATCTTAGCTGGTTGCAAATCTCATTATCAGCTTTACAGCTATTTGTCTACCTTGATTTATTGTTATTTTTGGATCAGAAAGAAGAATGGCAAAACTGTAGCCTAGAGGTTTGCTTTGGAAAATAAAGCTTGAATTTAGCTGTTTTTGATTTATACCCAGTGTGCTATACTTAGCATGTATGTACAGTTAAGCATACTTTATAGGTAATTATTCCTTCTATTGATACAAGGCAGCTGTGCAGAGCCTAGAATAATACCCAGCTTTTGAAACAGTACCTTCTAAAGTGGTATACTAGATGAATAAATTCTGATGATGGTGGTAGTATTTCATCCATCAAGAGATCTTACTCCCTCTGTACCAACATCTTTTACTACTTGCCTAGTTCTATGTGAACAATAAAAACTCACCAATACCAGATTTAAGTAAAGTGAATAATAGAAAGTAAACCGTCTCTGATGGAAATGGGTTCAAGTTAATATAGGGAGTAAGAAACCCAAAGGAAAAAATGATTCAAGTTGTTTTAGAGTGTGAAGTACCCACATTCTTTTACTTTCAGGTCCTGCTAAAAACATTCCATAACACAGTATTTTAATAGTAACAAATTCAGGTTTCCCCTCTATGTCAGTGATAGAGGGCAATCAAAATTTGGCCTTCACTATTTTTAAAATTTTGCTATTTTAATTCACAGTACAAGGCATGTAATTCTTTTATTCTTCATAAATGTATAATATAGGGGTGCCTGGGTGGCTCAGTGGTTGCGTGTCTGCCTTCGGCTCAGGGTGTGATCCTGGGGTCCTGGGAAAGAGTTTTGCATCAGGCTTCCTGCAGGAGTCTGCTTCTCCCTCTGCCTATGTCTCTGCCTCTCTCTGTGTCTCTCATGAATAAATAAATAAAATCTTAAAAAAATGTTCAATTGAAAAAAAAAACTAAACCATTATAAACAAAGTCTCTGATCCTCCATTTTGCCTGGTGTAATCTTGATAAGTATTGAAACAGGACCCTCAGTTAACGTAACAGGTGTAACTTGTGTGTACTGTCGCTATCCATATATTTCCTTCTATATAAAATAAGCCTTGATACGCCCTATGGACAATGCCTCCCCATGGTACCATGCAACACAATTTGAGAACCACTATCTAAAGACACCACAGAGAGACTGAGATGTTAGTGTATCATGTATATCCATTAGCTGGTACTTACTGATTTTACTCTTGGTTTTGGGGTTTTGTTTGGTTTTGTTTTTTATTCTGAGTCTGTTAAATGTCATTGAAATAAATAGTAAGTCTTGGTTTAGGGTCCAACAGTCAAAGATTGTAGCATTTTTGAGGTGGATGAGGTCCTGGAGATGAAATTAATTTCATGAATAAAATGTGGAGAGAAGGAAAATTAGTTTTGGAGTCAGGCAGACTCATGCTTCAATTTAGCTTCTGAGAGCCTCAGCTTTCTCACTTGCAAATTGGGATTATTAATATTGACTACACAACCTCATTCTGAAGCTTATATAAGGTAACATATGCAAAAGGCTTGCCCAGTGTCCAGTAGCTCTTAAGTGATTTGACTAAATTAACTAGGTTAGTTAGTTAGTGGTAGAGTCATGACGAATCCTATGAATTCTATGTCAGCACTATTCCTACAATAGCCATCTAATGTGAGAAACAAATATAAGTTCACACATGAATTCAACTTATTGTAGGTCCCAAAGAACAAATTGCAAGCAAACTGTGACCATTTCCCTTAAAAGAATCAGCATAGCAGAAACAATCATTGCCAAAGCTGTGAACAGTGAGCTAGTGCATTTCTGATGAACCTTTAAGGATATAACAAAGAATCTATTTACAAATTACAACACAATGGAGAAGTAAACACTGCTAGAAGTCACTATTTTTTAGGCTATTAAAATATTTTAGATTACATTTCTCTAGAGGTCATTGTGTGTACGAATGACAGGTGTTTTCTGGCTTGCGGTTGGGAATGGGGTGGGTAGGAGTTCTCTGAACAGGGCATGGGTAGAGGTAGCACCGACACACCCAGGTGTGAGTGCGGTGGTGGCCCCCTCCACGGATAGAGCTCCAGAGCCTGCACTTTGTTTCTGTCTTTGGTGATGGCTTTCCTGAAAATGAAATGTAACGTCTGAAATGTGTTTTCTATTAAGTTGTGTCAAAAATTTACATGTTTTGTTAAATTTTTCTAAATGATTAGTTTCAAAGAATGGCTGGCTGGCTGGGGTTTTTTTTCCTATTTTTTTCAAATCTAGTCTACTATTTGATTAAAGTGTTTCCTCTTTTTTTCAGAGTAAGACATGAATTATGTTTAAAAATCATATAAGCAAGTATTTATTTACATAGTATTGAGTATATTTCTGGCACTTGCAATGACTGAGCACTAAAGTGGATTCTTAAGGGAAGTTATGGTATTCCTTTGAAGGGATAAGGCTTAATTAAAATGGGCTGACTTAAAAGAATGCTGGATTTTACTTGTTTTGGATACATCCAAAATAGGTTAAAACTGAAAATATCAGTGTGTCTGACATAATAGGAAATTATGGCTTTGAGAAAGATTTTTAAATCACATATTTGTGTATATTTTATACATTTACATGGCTTCCTCAGAATATAAAATTTTTGAGAAAGGACTTAAAATGTACACTAAAATCCCAGGGAAAGCACCCTACTGATGCTATCAGTAAAAGAAGAGAAATAATAAAGATAGCCTCCTTAATGTAATTATATTTCTACATATATTCACATTATAAAAGACTAGTTTGAAAAATCTAGTTATATAGAATGAATCTAATTCAGGAATTTTAATAACAACTCCTATTGAGAACATTTTAAGTATTTTTTACAGGATTATATTTATGTAATGTTTTATACTTTCTATAATGTTAATTTCTGACTCACAGGAATTAATTATTTCCATTATTTGTGAATGTGCTAACATAGAAAATGTCAAAGAAGAATGTTTTATTTTTGCTTTTTAGCCTTGAAACCTTAATTAAACCCTCAGGTTCAGTTTCAAGTTCCCTATTAGAATTTTAAGTATCTAGACTATATTCTGAAATTAGGGCCTATAATTGGGGGTGCCTGGGAAGTTATCATGCATAGAATACCTATTGTGTATCAGATGCTGTGCCGGTCATTTTTACATACAATTTCACGTAATTCTGAGTTCAGGCTTATTTTCATTTTAAATGAGAAAATGCTCAATATCTGGTAAGCAAATCTGGAATGGGATAAGCAGTACATGACCACAAAGTCAGTACCTGGCCCATGATCCCTGAATCCTGGAGGTACTTAGAAGTTGAATAACCAACTCTCTAAAGGGAGACCTTTTTGACATAAGCTGCCAAGTGTCTACCTAAATTCTCTCTGTCCCCATACATTTATCTAGACTTCATTTCTCAAGCTCCCTTGAAGCACATAAAGCCAAATGGCTGTGTCCCAGCCAATGGAACAAGGAGCTGTGTGCCATATTCAGGTGTGGGTTTATGAGAAAGACACATGTCTTCATTTATTTTTTTCTTTCCCCTCTGCCAGCTGGACCGTGGATGTGGGGATCAGTGTGACCACCAATGGCATAGCAGAACCAAAGGACAGAAATACCACTTTGAAGAAAACTACTTAGCCATCCACAAACTGCCTCCATCCCAGGCACAAAGCAAGTGACATTTGTGTGTGAGCCATTATCTTTTGCATCCTGTTGGTTTCATCACTTTGGTCTATAATAACTGGTAAAACTTTTTTCAGAGGCTCTGCTTCATGACAATCCAACTGGGAAAACGGAAGACTGAGACAGGACTGCAAATGACATCCTAACCACCTCCACCTCCAAGAAGATTATTGTACATTTACTTTTACAAAAGATGGAAATTTCAGTGGATCCTTTCCTAAAAATGCTTGTTAAGAGTCCAGATTTTATAACTAGCTAATTGGCAAAAAGTTCCCAGTGTTCCTTGGGTATACAAGAGTTGATCATGGGAAACCAGCCAATACCAAGGAGGAGTGGGGGGTGAGAGTGGGAAAGAGGGAGGGAGAATAAGATACACCATTAGGAGCACCCCATAATTAAACCACTGTGGAGCAGAATTTACATTCAAGGTTCATGTTTGATAGATCTTTTCTAAATTGGGGGGTGCCAAGTATTTGTAAACTATCTCAGAATCTAGAGGGTGGGCTCTTAGGGACTGAATTGTGTTCCTCAAGCTTTCATTTAAAAGCCTCAGTACCCTCAGAATGAGACGGTATTTGGAGAAGGGCCTTAAACAGGTACCTTAGTTATGAGGGTGGGCTCTAGTCTCATCTGAGTAGTGTTCTCACAGGAAGAGGAGATGACAACACAGAGAGAGACACCAGGGCTGCACAGGACCCCAGGAAGATGACCCAGTCATGGGGCAGCAGGAGGGCGGCCGTCTGTGAGCCCAGAAAGAGGCCTCTTCTGGTGGCCTCCAGACGAGTAAGAAAGGAAGTTTCTGTTACTTAAGCCACTCAGTTGGTAGTATTTTTTTGTTTGTTCATTTTTATGGCAGCCCTAGCCAACCAATACAGTAGCCAATTTCAGAAACACTGTTACTTGTCAAGCACAGAAAGAGCCCTTCCTGGCAGCAAGAGGGGACGTCAGACAAAGTAACTGCTTCCTGAGCACCTTCTTATTCCCCACTTCTTTCCACTGTTTTCCATGGTGCTTCCTTCTGCAAACACATAACTCCAAGATAAAAGATTTCTGGTAAAGGCTTGACAAGCAGGCAACATAAGAAATATTAATTTCCCCGGGCCCCTGGGTGGCTCAGTCTGTCAAGTGTCGGACTCTTGATTTCAGCTCAGGTCATGTTCTCAGGGTCAAGGGTATGAGCCCCGGGTTGGGCTCACACTGAGGGTGAAGCCTGCTTCAGAGCTTCTCTCCCTCTTTCCCCTCCATGCCCCTCTAAAATAAATAAGTCAATAAAATCTTAAAAAAAAGAAGAAAAGAAAGGATTTTCCAAACTCTGAGGTTGTAGAATATATAAGATGCCCTGGAAAGCATTCAGATTTTACTGGAAATATGTGACATAATTGCTTGGTGCGGATATTATATATTTATTTCCATCTTGACATTAGAATATTAAACCACTCCTACTCTTGCTAAATTGGTATGCATTTAAAACATTAAATTGTTTTACTGTCCTGCTTAGGAACCAAATGATACAAGCTCTCATGAATATGTAAATCAACCCCTCTCAGCACATTATTAATTATTTCAAAGATAGTTGGAGGTCACCAGCTCATAGTAATTTCTATGTGTGACGTCTCATTAATACAAGCTATCACACAGTAAGGAAGAATAAAGTTTTATCACAGTTACTGCATGTGTGTACACGTGTACGTGTGTATGTGTGCATGCAATGTGCATGGCCAACGTAACATACAAGACTGAACACAACATACAAGACTGAACACAGTACCAGCAAGCACTGAGGATAGCACTGTGGATGATGATGGAGAGGGCACAAGTCATGAAGGAAACCAACACCTGTCTGGATCAGGAATTGTGGACTTAAAATCCAAAGAAATGTCTGTCTCAAATATACTTAAGTTTTCTTGACTGAGAGGCCACAGATGTCCCTGGTTTCTACAGAATGAAATTGTGGCTCGCTCCAGAAATCTGCAGCTCATGATGATACAGTACATTTCCCACTTCCTGGGACACTGGAGAGCACACAGAGGGTTTGGTCCCTATCTGGAGCACGGTATACTGCTAAGAGCCCCACTGGCCCCTCTAATCAGCTTTCTCGGTGGTTCTCAACAACTGAAACGCTCTGATAGAAAGTGATAGAGACAGCTGAGGTGCAACCACCAAAAAATGTAATGCAAACCTGTTGACAATTGTACACAGAATTACTGACAAAAGGAGAACATTTAACACAGTGAGCTGTGCTTTTTATGTTTTTTAAAGAATTTATTTATTTATTTATTCATTCATTCATTCATTCATTCATTCATGAGAGACACAGAGGGAGGGGGAGAGAGAGAGAGACAGGCAGAGGGAGAGGCAGGCTCCACGCAGGGAGCCCAACGTGGGACTCAATCCCAGGTCTCCAGGATCACACCCTGGGCTGAAGGCAGCGCTAAACCGCTGAGCCACCTGGGCTGCCCAAGCTGTACTTTTTAAAATTCACAATATGGATATAAGACTCTTACTCTCACCAAACTGTGATAAAATTAACCCTATTTGCCCAAGTGACTCTTCAGGGTCTCTGTCATTGTTTACTTTTTTTTGCCTCTGATTGTGAGCTTAGAATTTATCTGGTGAAAAAGAATAAAAACTGCTCACAGCAGAAAGCAACTGAGGTGAGGGAGATAAACATAAACACAGCTACTATCTAGTGTGATTAAATATATATAAATATATTAATATTTATTTTTTAATAAAAATATTAAATATTTATATATATTTAATGAAGAGAAGAGTGCAAATCCTGAATATTGGAATACATTGCACATGTATTCATGGTATTCTGACTAGAGGTATAACTGGAATTTAGATGCTTCTGTTGAAGGAGATTTGGCAAATCCTTCTAAGCAACCATTTGAAAGTTGAAAGTAGGCAAATAGATACCATTTTTAGGGATGTATATCCACAGGTCTTGACACTATGAGGAAAAGCAAGGGAGTGAGTATTACAGAAGTCAAGGTAATAGTTGGATCTAGGCAAGAGAGACGAGGTTGTGCCTGGTGGTTCCAGAGGTTCCCTATAACGGTACAAATCTATAACAATATACCTGTGGTTAAGCCTGTTGAGTATGTGTAAGATGTTTCATAATAAATTTAATAATACATCAAGCCATTTAAAAGGATATACTTAAAAGTCATTTAATATTCTATTGACATGATTATAATCCTTCCAGCCTCAGAAAAGCGCCCTGTGTACAGATAATGCCAAGTGCACAGACCCAAAAATTGTGCTGACTGCCAGTAAGGCCAGGGAGAGGAATTTGGATATATACGTGTTAATAAAAAGAAGAAGAAAGCTTAAAGACAGCTGTTTTGAACAACTCTGTCACCATCTTAAGCACTTACAGGCATTTTTTTCTAGAACTCTGTGGGTAAGTAATACATTTGTACTTAAAAATGATTTACTCTCCGCCCTATAAAACAAAGGTAGAATGCTCTTCTTGACAGTGCGGGGTGGAAGTAGGTGGAAAGAAATTATTTTTGCCTTCTCTGCTGGCTATTGAAAGCATTCCCACCTTACTTATGCTTTCTAAAATGTTATTTTATTTTTAACCACTTAATAAGATGCAAGAGATGATGAAAAGCAGCTTGGAAAGTAAAAACCCAAGCCAAGTAAAGATCAAGGACATAGTTTCCTTGGACATGGGGTTCCTCCTACAGCTAAAGGAAGCAATCCTGCTGGCACCATTTCCAGTCAGTGTATGGAATCGTTTCATCTGTAAAACACTAAAGACATAGGCATCAAACAAATGCGGAAGTCCATTGTACCCACTGAAGCAGGCATTTCCAAGGCCAAACAGATGACAGTACAGACAGTGCCTGCTGATCTAGCTAGAACGAGCTCCTGAACACCATCAATTCTGTCTATGGCTCTTTTTCTGGTCCTTGTCCATGGACCAGTCACTCCTTATAATAAAGCTACCTGACTGTTATTCCTGTTGCAAGACAGGAGAGGTAAGCAGAAGAAAAATCATTTAGTAATTGTACATTTCACCGCACCCTCCACCAGCATTAAGACCTCTATGTGCTTGCAGCCTTGTTTGGTTTTCCTTCTGGGCACACAGCCAGACCATGATTCCTCTATATGTGTGCACAAACACACATGCACACGCGTGCACACACACACATATACCGCCCGCTACCCCGCAATGTGGTCGGGGGAGGGGGCTGAAGCCCAGTTCCAGTATAAAGAATGTAGGAAGAGATGATGTGCTACATCTCCAGGCCTGGTCGCTGAAATCTCCAGCATGAGACTCACACCCTCTCGGCCTCTGCCAGCTGGCGTGGATGAAGATCCAGTGGGGATTGAGAAGCCACTGGGGATGACGGAAGCACTAGGTGGTATAAATCAGCATCTGAGGTCCAGAATGATGCCACGGGGCAGAGGTGCCAGAGTCAACCCACATTGGATCATGACATATGAGTGGAAATAAACCTTGATCTGTGATTTCAGTGTTGCTTTTTAAAAAGTTATACTACTATCCTGAGCTTAATACATCCAAATCAAAGGAAAACTGTCATAATTGCTAAATCGCCACCACTCACCCCCAAAAGATTAGCATTAATCTCAGAAAAATTAGTGAATTTGATTTAATTTCAATTAATTTTGAGGCAGAAAGAAGATCAGGTTTGGACTGCAAGATTGTCAGCTTCCTAAATCCCGGTGCTGCCATTTTCATGGTATCTATCACAATTACTCAAGATCTGGGAGCTAGGAAGAGAACAGGCTATGTATTTCAGAGTCAGACAGACATATAGAGAATGTACATAAATAGATTTCTTCAGAGTTTGTTGCTATTTTAAAGCTCATATTATAGATTGACAAATAGCTTTTTAGAAATATATGGATTTATATTCTTACCTGTTTTGAATGTGTGTCCATCTAAATACTTTATGCTTTATGCTTTAAATGAGCAATTCTTTAGTAACTAATTATGTTAAACTTTTAATGTATATTGATCTTATGCTATCTTCTTTGGTGACTCATCTTTTAATTCATTTCCCTACTTTTCAGTGTGGTTTTGGGAATTCTATTGACTTGAGGATTTGTGTGTATTTGGGAGAGTAATACTCAAAAGCCAAAAGAAAAATTATTTTGCATTTCATGTTTAGCTCCCCGAATAGCTGTCGAAAAACCAGTCTTCTTGACTATGTAGGCATTAAGAAGGCATTTGTATCTCAAAAAGGACCAGGGCTACCTGTTTTGACCTAATGTTGCCCACAAAGATGCTAAGGGCCCTATGGACTGCAGCTGGTGAGTGGACATATTAGGCAAAAGAGAAATGTCATTCTAGGTTATATGAAAATTGGAATTTTACAAAATGTGACCTGAGAGGAGAAGAGTAACACAAAACAAAACAAAACAGAAAAGCAAAGCACTGAGGACAGAGGAGATGTACCTGGATGGCAACTGGGCTGTGGCAGTTGCATGTCACAGAGAAACTAGGATTATTTCCTCGGATATCCCGAGGCTATAGGAAATCTGTGTTGCTCATAATGGACTAGAGGTAAATCCATTCTACACAGTCTTCATCATATAATTTTAGAGCAGCACTCTAAAATAAATCAATCTAAATTAATGCAGCCCCATCAAGTCATGTGAGTGACAGTCTTAAGAGCAGATACAGACAGTGGTTTGGCATTTCAAAATAATTTCTAGATGGAATTCTCATAATAGCAGGTACAGAAAAAAAGACAGCAAATATTTCAAAATAATTACTAAGTTTCTCCCAAAGCCCATAGCTTCATGCAAGGGTTTCTAAGAGGCTCTGGAAATAGACCATTTTGGCTGTGTTTGCTGACCTTATTTTCAACTCCATCCATGTTTATTGAAAAACCTACACTGCCTAGCAAATCAAATCGCTTGTGGACAAAATAGGCAAGGGCAGAGGGAGTCCTTTTATACTTATTAATGCTACAGTCTCCCACTGAAAATACCTTATTGCTTGTAGAATGCTCACTCCCTCAGTTGTTCTAAACTTTTAAACCTGTAGACTCTAATACACATTGGGGGCCATCCCAGAGGTTCTTTAATTGGACTGAAGTGTGGCCTGGGAATCGGGAGTTTCCACAACTTTATCTTAACTGAAATGTACATCTAGGATTGAGAATCCCTGCTTAGAGAGAAGCAGGGTGGGAGAATGGAGAATGGAGAGCTTTGGAGTGTACCATGGCTGGATCGATACCTTGGCTCTATTCTTCCTGGGTCCCTGGGCACTTAGTCGTATTAAAGTTTTACTTCTTCCTCTGTGAAATAAGAACAATTCCTACTTTTCAAGTTTACTGTTGGTTTAAATATGCAAAAAGTGCTAGAAAATCAGATACTCTCCTCTTGCCATTCTTTTCCACAGAACTTTCAAAGGTATAGTATTTTAACTCTGGTTTATAGGCTTCTCTATTCATATAGAGATTAAGAACACACTTTCTAGAACCACTACCAGTTGGCACTGAATACCAGCTCTGTGATTTGTTAGCTGTAATATCATGTGTACTTTAATTAGCTCCTGTGAGCCTCATGTGCTTCATCTATAAAAGTAAAAGAATGACAACATCCATTCCAATAGGTCTTTGGGGGATTAAATGGATATACATATGTAAGCACTCAGAGTGGCACCTTATATACAGTAAGTACCTGGTAAGAGCCCTAATCATCACTTACTTCTTATTTTCAGGGAAATAAAATTAGCATGTCATTCTTAGAAAGCATAAAAAAATTTCTGGTCAGATGAGAATCTCGAACAAAGGAATCAGGGTTTGTACCCAAAAGGGTCTAAGCCAGTTCATCATCATAATTATAACAATAAAAAAGCTTGGTTCATTGTCAACCATGCATTCCTTGAAGAATGTGTCTATCTAAAATTGAGCTTTGAAGGGGTTTAGTTTAATGATCTTGAAAGACGCTTGATAGACTAGATTATGGAAAAAAGAACACTTATGATCTGGTGGTGAGAGGTCTTAGACATTTATACAGAAATGGTGAATTTACACAGACACTGTTAGCAAGATATTCTGTACATGGGTCATTTAGCAATAGAAATAAATGTTCCATCTAGCCTTTTTTTTTTTTTTTGGCTTCTACAGGGTCATTGTAGTTTGAAAAATAGTTTACTAATTCTACTTAACAGTCTCTATTCTTTTATGTAAAGTTTGACATAAAACTGATGTCATTTTTCCCATTCATAATGTCACCAATTCAAACACTAATGAATGGTTTGTTTTCCAGGTTCAAAGGCTAGTAAGTAATGGATTTGAGGGAGAGGCTGTTTTGTATGGACTGGGGGAGGGGAGGGGTAAACAACTGCATTTAACTCATGGAGTGGAAGAGTATCTTGAACAGATGTATCTAAGCAGGAGATACAGGTAACTGTTTCCTGGTAGTTTTGAATAGTACCCATGCCGTCCTATCAGGAGAATCCACTCTAGTTGGGGAGCATCAAAAAGTCCTCTGGTCTATGCTAAAGTAGGAACACAATCACCCAGCAAATTCAAATACATATTTACCATTGAATCTGTCCTATTTATAGTTTCATGCAGACCCCTGAGGCCAGAAAAGGCATGGAACGATTTAAAGCTGTGAATTCCAGTGTCAGAGTAACCATCTTTGTGGTTAGAGATGAACTTTGTCTTTGAAAGGAAGTGGTGGCTTTAGGAATACAATGCCCCTTGATTATCTAAATAAATCTTGTTCTAATTTTCTGGGAAAAACTGTAATCCAAAAATGGCTAGTATACACCACAAGGGTCTGAAACCATTTGTCAAGACATTTTAAACTGATAAATGGAGAACTCTTCAGAGAAATCAACAATATTCAGTCAGCCTAAAACAATGGACAATAAAAGAATGAGGACACAGACACACTAAACTTCCAAAACACCTCTAACCTTTCAAAAACCAAAGATAAAGATACCACTGGGGCCTCTGAGATATAGATTTTACAGAAGACTGTTGAGGTCAGGCAAGAGCTATCAAGGAAATGTTCTACGGAACCACAATCAAATGACCAATGACCAAACGGATCTGGCATAGAATTTTAGCCTTGCTAGAGTAATAACAAGCTGTCCTTGCAACACATTCATAGTTCCATTATGTAATTAGCCATTTTTGCTTTTCATACACAGTATTGTTTTATTAATAAGATTTATAGATATAGATATAGATATAGATATATAGATATAAAATTATATAGATATAGATATAGATAGATATAGATATAGATATAGATATAGATATAGATATAAAATTTTTTCCCATTGATACAACCTTTTAATTAACCCCACCATGAAAGAAGGCTGTGCCATGGAAATAGTATATGAGTTCAATAAATTCTTGTTCCTGATAATCTCCTATTTTTATTGATAGTTTGAAAAGCCTTGATTTTCTATTTCTGTTTTTTTTTTCTAGTTTATTTTAGGTGTCTTGTTCCATGCTCCATGAATCAAGGTAAAGTCAAATAAACCAGATATACAGATAGGGGAAAAATTCTTGGTAAATGGTTGATACATGTATTGAATTATAGGAAATACCAACCCATAGTTAAAGAATGAGAGTATGTTATTTTATGACCGTTCACATACAGACACAAAAAAATTGCATATACTGTCTGTAGGGACACATGCTTACAAAGCAACCAAAATAACAAAAACCAGTGTTCACTATGTGCTTACTGACTTAAGCATTTAATGCAAAGGCACTTCATATGGCATTTTTAAAATTCATTCACATAACAATATATGAAATAGGTGCTATTTCAATGTCTCTATTTTACCTTAAAGTGAAACCCAGACACATGAAGAGTAATTTGCCCTACATTACAAGCAGGGTGAGTCTCAGAGCCAGGATTTGAATTTGATTTCTCTGATTGTGTATACCCCAGGATATGTGCAAAATTATTCATCGACTTATTGGGGGGGTAATATTAGGGTTTATATAGGTATCATTTAAAATATGAAAAATTAGTCTTCCCTAACACTTAATGTACAAGCTGATGCTGGAACTAATACCCTGTTGTGCATATCAGATACATTATGAAATGAATTGCAAAGGGGGAGTCTTGAGGGGACAGTGGGAGTCCTAAAACGCAGAATCATAGAGTCTTTGTTGAGAAAGGATTCAAGACAATCCAGTTCGTCTCTTTAAAATAAAAAAAATTCTATAATAACATTTGAAAGCCTCTTTTCATATAAGATGAGGAACATTTCTAATTTGAGTCACAGTTAAAGAAAGGCTAAATAATACATGACAATATTGTGACAAACTGAATTGTATTTTGTTCTAAGAACTTTTGAAGATATATATTAAAACACTGTTGAAGATAAAAAGAAACAAGTATTGAAATGAATTATACAGCATAGAGTAGAAAGTTTTACTACACAGTTGAAAGTCAGTAGGTTATTTTTAACTTGTCTCAGCTTGTGGTTATTTGCTACCTACTTTTTTCCTGGTTTCCAAAGTTTAAAAAAAAATCAAAGAGTAGAAAAACTTTACATAAAACTATGTCAATTTCAGCTATCATACAAACAGACATAACAGGCACACACACACACACACACACACACACACACACAATTAAAAGGTGGTATCATTTAATTCAACCTGCAGCACATGACCACAGTGGTGGCCAGGCCAGTTCATTCAGTTCACCATGAAGGGGATGGAGCATGGTAACTTTGTGAACTGAGCTTTTAAATACACACCACACAGGGCACTCTCCCTGCAGTGTTTCCATAACAAAGAGGAGTAGTCAATATTGCTAATGTGTGGAGATTAGTGCAGGCCTATGTATCAGCTTTTATAAATGTTTCTTTACCAACAGATTCATATTCTAAATATCTTTAAATATTTTTGAAAACTTTTAGTCATCAGGATCTGCTACAACACATGTTACTCTATTCCAGATCCATTTTCTTTTAATAACAAGATACACAAACATGCAGCTTTTGCCTTCCATGGTTAAGCATTAAAAGAAGGAGGTGTCAGGGAAGATAAGTTCTTGGTAGTAAGTGGCATTCTAAAAAACTAAAGCAAGGTTTTATGGAGGATTATGTTCAAATAACCAGCAATGAAGTAGGTACGAGTCACAAAAAGTATTTAAAAGGATTCCAAACTAAAAATGAAAGGTAGCAAGAATTACAAGAGAAACCTGAAACAACTTGTTATAGTAGAGGCTAATGTGTACAAGGGCAGTCATTGTATTGTTGTTGTTGTTATTATTATTATTATTATCATTATTATTTTACTTTGTACATTTGAAATTTCCTAGAATACAAAAGGCTTAAAATTTAAAAATAAGTGAGAAGTAAACTGATTTTTAAAAGAGCCTTGAGTATGAAGAGAAGAAAATGGATACTTAGAAATGTTTACATGCTATATGGTTTTGGGGAAAAAGTTTGTCAATATAGTTATCCCATGAAAAACAGAATCTTTCGATCTGCAAGTAAATGTTTCATTAAATTTTGAATGCTTTTGTTAAAATATGAAAGCACAATACCTTCCAGTGAATTTTACTTAACAATATATTTACACATATATGAATCTTAATTAAAACCATTGCATTATTGGCAGATGCAATTCAAAAATGAATGTCATAATTTACAAAGTCAACAATGCAATTAGCTTCTTCCATTTGGAAATGTGAAATAATTTTGAGGTATATTTTTCAGTTTTGATCAACATTAAATATTACAAATAAGTATTATAAATAAGTATTGAAGTATTATAAATAAGTAAGCTTAAAATCTGACCATTGAATCAAGGAATCACATAATTTCAAACCACAATTTTCACAGTGAAGCGTATTTACTCACATTACGTTCATTAAATATATATATTTATAATGAGGTAGGGATCCCTATCTCACTCCATATTTTAAAAATAATTCAAAATGTGTTAATGACCGAAGCATACAAGCTAGGCTACTAGAGGAAAACATGGGGTTAATTCTTCATGACCTTGGATTTGGCAACAGAGTCTTATTTTTGATACCAAAAACATAAGCAACAAAAGAAAAAATAGACAAATTGGATATCATCAAAATTAAAACCTTTTGTGTGTCAAAGGATATTATCATGAAAGTAAAAAAAAAAAACAAAACCTCACAACCTACGGAATAGGAAAAGTGTTTACAAATCATATATCTGATAAGTGTCTAGTATCCAGAATACACAAAGAACTCTTAAAACTCATCAACAACAAGACATACAGCCCAGTTAAAAACAAGCAAAGGACCTGAAGAGGAATTTCTCCAGATACACAAATGGCAAATAAGCATATGGGAAAATATTCAACTTCATTTGTCATTAAGGAAATGAAAATCAAAACCACATTGGGATACCACTTCAATCTTAACAGGGTGGATATTAAAAACAAAACAGAACAAAACAGGAAAATATCAAGTGTTGAGAGGATCTAGAGAAATAAAAACCCTTAAAAGTTACTGATCATAATGCAAATGGTGCAGCAGCTATGGAAAACACTTTGGTAGTTCTGCGAAAGGTTAAACATAGAATTATCATATGACCCAGCAATTGCACTCCTATGTGCATATCTAAGACAAATGAAAACTTACGTGTCCACAGAAACAAGTACACAAATGTTTATACCAGCATTATTCATAATAGCCAAAAGGTGGAAATAACACAAATGCCCATCAACAAATAAATGAATAAGCAGATTGTAGTATGTCTATATAATGGAATATTATTTAGTGATAAAAAGGCTTGAAGATACAGGCCATGACTTGGACCAACTTCCAAAACATTATGTTAAGTGAAACAAGGAGGACACAAAAGGTTGCGTATTATATGATTCCTTTTCTATGAAGTATCTAGAATTGGCAGGTCTATAGAGGCAGACCTGTAGTGGTTGCCAGGAAATGGGGGGAAGGGGAAATTGGGAGTGATTATTAATGAATATGAGATACTGAAATTTTTCTAGGGTAATGAAAAAGTTCCAAAAATAGACAGCGGTGATGGTCATTGCATAACATTGTGAAAACATGAAATTTCATTGAACTGTACACTTTAAAGTGGCTAGTTGTATGTTACATGAATTTCACCTCAATTAAAAAAAACACATGTAACAATAGCAATATAATACAAGTAAAGAATGTTCTGCAATATTGAAAGATTTTATCTTTTTAAGAGTTAAAATATTAAATATTTCAGCTTTATCTCCTTCTTTATAATTTTTTCTTAAATATACAGTTTTTCATATATACATACACGTGTTCAAAATTTTTAACAATAAGGGAATGCAACTTAGAAATCTGGATAGTGCTTCTCTAGATCCAGGGTGAATCCAATAGACCTACTTTGTGTACATTGGCTGAATAATATTTTAAAATTTGTTTTCCATACTTTTGTGCAGGTGATATATTTTCTAGTTCAACCTAATTCCTTCATACCTTAGTGCTTTATATTTTTGCCATCCAAACATTGTTTCTGGCTCAACAGGGATCAAATAGATATTTGAATTTTCAACCCCTCAGTCAGGGATTGAATTTATGTAAGAAGGTTTTGCATCAATAGTTCTGTTCTTAATCAGCATTAAAAATGGAGGAAAAAAAAAAAGTGCCAGACTTACCCACACAAGGCAGAGAGTAGCCAAGCTGAGGGTCATAGATAAACTGTCTGTCATTTAGTCTTGTCACACAGTACAAGTAGAAACAGTCTAAGCAAATCACATGGCGGTGGTTGCACTGAAAAACCAGGACAGGGCTCCTGCACGGAAAAAGAAAGACATTTCCTCTAGTACTAAGGATGGAAAGGCAACACAAGTTTTAAAACACTTCGTAATCCCATCAGGTTGCTTAGGGCATGCTCTGTGTAAAGACCAGCATTGCTCAGCATATATCTTAAATAAGATACATTTAAAAACTGGATGCACTTCGTCAACTATCTAAAACACTGATTTTCCTAAGTTTATATTTTTATATTAATATCTTTACCAATTAACTGTTGAAACCCGAGCTCAGGGGCACCTGGGTGGCTCAGTGGTTGTTGAGCCTTTGGCTCAAGGTGTGATCCTGGTGTCCCAGGATCGAGTTCCGCATCCAGCTCCCCACCAGGTACCTGCTTCTTCCTATGTCTCTGCCTCTCTCTGTGTGTCTCTCATGAATAAGTAAATAAAATCTTTAAAAATAAATAAATAAATAATAAACCCGAGCTCAGATATAACCTCTTTGTAGAAGTCTCCTAGAAGCCTCATAATTCACAATTAATCCAAGAATCACCCCATACACCTACATATATTTTTACTGATCCATAATTACATCAGAATATTGGTATGTTTCTTCTCTTACAGACCATGATCTCCTTGGAAGTAGACACTGGGCTTACTTTAGTTTGATATTCTCATAGTACCAGGCTCTGTAAGGTTTTAAATAAATGTTCCTTGAATTTAATTTTGATGATATAGAAAATCTGAACTTCCCTTAAGCCATAAGAAAAATTGCTGTTTTACCAAAATAGATAGGTTGAACAGGCACTCATATTTCACTGGCAAGCAGAAAAGTAGCATTCTGAAATAAAAATAATCTAGCAGATTCCTTTCTTTCTTTTTTTAAAATTTTATTTATGATAGTCACAGAGAGAGAGAGAGAGAGAGAGAGAGAGAGAGAGAGAGGCAGAGACATAGGCAGAGGGAGAAACAGGCTCCATGCACCGGGAACCTGACGTGGGACTCGATCTAGGGTCTCCAGGATCGCGCCCTGGGCAAAAAGCAGGCGCTAAACCATTGCGCCACCCAGGGATCCCTAGCAGATTCCTTTCTATAAGATTTTGTTTATCATGTCACCCCCTCACCCCACTCCATTATCCAATTTATTAAATTAAGGTTAGGAGCTTACTAATAAATTTATATATATATATATATATATATATATATATATATATATATATTCTAAAATTTTTGTATTCCCTTAAGATGTTTTATAGGGAAAAAAATCTCCCATATAACCATGTATTTTTGTTAGCAAATGAACCACATGATTTTATGACCAAAAAAAAGGGACTAATTGAATATATTAATTTCACATCAGCCCAAGGCTGTTTTATTAGTAAGAAAATCATTGGAGCTTATCTAGATAAACTGATTCTCTAAACAATGACAATAAAATACAAAATATTTTTTTTTATTTCATACATGATCCTTAAGAGATAGAAAAGTCCTTCCCCAGAAAAAAAAAACAAACCTGACAACAAACATTAATATTAGTGGAATATAATTTCTTACCAATTAAAAGGTTTTTGAAATTCTACTTCCCCACTTATTTCAAAGCAATACCTAATACAAAAAAAAATGGAAAAAAAAAGTAACTCGGTATTTTAATATCACAAGTCTATAGGACAATGGTCAACATAAGCTGAGCAAAAGTGTCGCTAAACATTTTCATATGTTTCTATTTCTCATCTCTGAACCCACTGAAGTCCTTTCAGGGCCATCATTCCCATTTCCAGAGCCTTTTTCAATTAGGCATCGACTGTGTTCTGAACTTTCAACCTCTTCCCTTCTAATAACATTCTGCTTGAAGATGATAAAATACAACACTTTCCCATTTCTATTGCGGGTCACACACACACACATGCGCGCGCAAGGGCACACATATTCTATTCACTCTGGGTGACCTTATGCAACTGCTGGATTTTACTTTGTCCTCATAGTGAAATTCTGTGAAAAATATTCGCTGTTCTGGTTTTAGCAACATGGTCAACTAAGCCCTAACCTGCTATCAACACATGGAAGCACTGGAGAAAAATATTAGAATGTTTATAAAAATGTTCCTATATATAACAAGGTTAAAAAGAAAGCTTGGTAATTACTCTGCAGAAAAAATAAAAAAGAAAACTTAGCTGCAGAAATCAACACATGAGTAACTGCCACGGTGTCCCAAAGACACATTAAGGTACCTGGTGTGCAGCTATTGGCCTGGCAAGTGTGTTCTTTCCCATCTTTCTTAAGGAAAGATGGAAAGAGTTCTCTTCCATCTGTGGACAGCACTACACATTTGTGGATTTGCCCTTCAGTTAAAATATGGTCCCAAAGAACCTTACACCATGAAGACCAGCCACAGAACATCAATTGTTCTGCTTTATTGATGGCATTGTACTATTTAGAACAGAGAAATGGTAATTATGCCAGAGGCCACAGTGTGAGGGAAAACCTCTGGAGATTCAGGAGCCCACCATTGGGTTTTAGATGCCCAATATTTGGGCATGGAGGAGCATGCTCAACAAAGTAAAGGACAGAGTAGTCCATCTTGCCCCTCGCTCCAACACACACACACACACACACACACACACACACACACACAGAGCTATAGAGAGAGCAGCACAAGGCAGTCACAGGCCCTCTGGAAACAAAGGCTCTGGTTCCTGCAGAATGAAGCCCATTCTCTTGGGGATATTGGGGAAGAATCTGACTGCAATTTAAGCTTCAGCCTCACCAGTTCACTTCTACCTCCCTGAACTGAGATCTAGGTGGGAAGGCCAACGGACCAAGTTGACAGGTCTAATTGATCACAATCACCAGGATGGCAAGAAGCTGCTGCTGCCCACGGGAGCAGGGGAGAATGCAGGGCAGCTGGGTGGTCCACGGAACATCTCATGGCACTCCCCTTGAATTGTAACAGCAAACGCACAAGGCAGCAGCTAAGGCAGCATTCAGAAATACGTGGTGACCAGGACCTGAGAGCCCTTAACACATACCCATTGCACATACCCATAATACCAATGACCCTTATTATTACAGGAAAATACTAGAGACATCAGAAAGGGCTTTAGAGAATGTTCACTTGGAATTAAAAGTAGGCAAACAGCATCTTACCAAACAGCAAGAAATGAAGGGCACTGGGCCCTAGAGATGAAAATGTGTTCAGCACTGCACGTGAGGACAGAGGAACATGGAAGTCCCTGGAAAGAGAGTTCCTTCCCAGACATAGGGTGTGTAGTGCGACCATGAGAAGCTAGAGTATCATGGACCAAAGAAACCACAAGTGTGTTTTTACACAATTATGGAAAAGAAGGAAACAGGAGAGTTGCAGGGAGTTGCAAGAATAGATAAGTCCACTCGGGGATTCTCACTGTCCATCACTCCCCATATGGAGTGAATTTAAATAGACACCCAGAGACCAAGATATGGAGAAAGAGAAAATAAACGTGTCAAAAGATATATATATGTTGATGGATACATAGCTAATGTTACAGATATAGATGTGGATGGTACAATGCATATATTCACATATAGTTATGTCAGTTGGATTTCTTGATACAGTTTGGAGGTAAGACTGCTCATCTCTTATTAAGAACATATGTAGTATTTATGAGAACGTTAGGCAAGGAATAAGCATGACAATCATAGAAACATTATTGGATTAATCATCTGAATCATCTCAGAAAATGAGTAAGAATCATTCCATGGCTGGAGGGACCACATCATTAACTTCCTAAGCACTGTAGGTGAGAGAATGGTGGGGGAAACCAGGATTTATGATCACCTATTTTGGGGCAGATTCCTCGCCAGGAGCTCCATACACGTTTTTCCATCATCACCTCCTAAAACAAACTGTCCCCTCCTCTGCCACACATCCTGGTCCTCCCTCGGCCTCCAGCCGACTCCCGGTTCTTTTACTCCTGGGCTCATATTCTTTGTCACTCATTCTTATAGCATAATACTAGCCTTCATATTCAAATCAAAATTAAAGGTCAAGACAAGACCTCTAAGGAACTCAGCCTGGTTTCGTCACTGGTTCTTCTCTTTCTTTACTTCTTAGTTCTTCATTGTTTTTTTTTGTTTTTCTCCTCACTGGGTTTTCTCTCTTTCTTTACCTGTCAGTTCTTCACTGGTTTTTCTTTCTCTTTCTTTACCTCTCTACCCACAGGGTCTATCCTAATGTACTTCAGATTCTGCCTTTACTTTTATTCTCAGTGTTTCATAAGTGGCTATCTTAGCTGATAGCATTAAATGAAAAGTCCTGAAGTGACAGAGGTAATGCTTGGTTAACACTTTCACCACCCATGTCTCACCAAATTCGGCAGTGAGCACATGGCAATTAGGTACAGTCAAGTTACTGACCACAGTAATTTCATAATTTTCTCTGCCCCCATCCTTATATTTTTACTCAGTTCTTCACTGAGCATCTCTTTGGGCTAAAGTAGGCACTTTACAAACACATGTGAGATACAGCGGTGAGTGAATGAATGAATGACCACGTTATCAGTGCTGTACGTGTTGGGAAAAACACACATAGCACTGTCACAGGCCATGGTCTGGGGACAGGAGATGCATGTGGAAGAGGTATTGAAAGAAGGTTTGTGAGGTCATCTGACTTTGGTGGCACAGGAGTTCAGACCGCAGAGAAGCATGAGTCAGGGTCAGGGAACCTGAGCTGAATGTAAGGGAATGGAGGGATCATCACTGAGACCCTGGAGAGAAATGTGGTTTCTGGGAAGGGCAGGAAACACAGACATGGGAAGGAATTCTTGGAACGGAAAAGCTCTCAGTTGAGTGACTGAGAGGAGGTATGAGGAAAAGAGAAAAGAGATGAAAAGTTTTGAGGACAGTGGCAGGGGGAATCGAGGAGACAGATCTGGTCTGTGGCCTCTAGGTCATATGTTTCACTGAGGCTTCTAAGGATGGGAAGAGAGGGATGTTTTAGTGGGGTTAATTCTGAGGGGGGTTTGGAGAACTGAGCTGGAAGGTGTGAGAATTACTTGGAGGTCCATTTTAATAACTCAGGCATGACTTACTAGGGAAGCAGATTGCAGTGTGCAGGGGGTTCTAGAAGTGGACAGGAGTGACATTTCTGAGGAAAACCTACCAGGACTCATCTCTTGGCTCTTTGTTCCTCCTGATATTCCTCTGTGTCCTTTGCTTAAATTATATATGAATGTTAAGGGGTGCCTGGGTGCCTCAGTGGGCTAAGCGTCTGCCTTTGGCTCAGATCATGAACTCAGGGTCCTGGAATCCAGCCCCTCATTGGGCTCTCTGCTCTGCAGGGAGTTTGCTTCTCCCTTTCCCTGCGCCCCTCCCTCTGCTTGTGCTCTCTCTCTTTCAAATAAATAAATATTTTTAAAATGTTAATTGATCAGTCTAGAAGATGGTTTAACCCCAGAGGACCCCAGGCTTGGGCCAGCCAAGCAGCTAATCGAAGGTTAAAGTTCTCAACCATACAGAAAAGCAATTATAAATGCTGCACTTGACATTACTGAAGACTTACTATTATTTGTTTAAGTCAACAACTTTTTTTTTTTTAATTTTTTTATTTATTTATCATAGTCACACAGAGAGAGAGAGAGAGGCAGAGAGAGACACAGTCAGAGGGAGAAGCAGGCTCCATGCACCGGGAGCCCGACATGGGATTCGATCCCGGATCTCCAGGATCGCGCCCTGGGCCAAAGGCAGGCGCCAAACTGCTGCGCCACCCAGGGATCCCAAGTCAACAACTTTTATTATAAGTCAGGTATTTCATAGAAACTTAGCAAACAGGGCAATAAGAATGAATGTTTTAAAATTACAGGTTTGTACATGTTGCTCTGTTTATATCTGGAACAGGCTCTCCTCCATCAGGCACAGCAGCTGCCCTCATCCCATGCCTTCCTGTAGATGCAGCCCTGGACACACTTGGTTCTGCCCACTGGCAGCAGGACCATGGCTCTTCTTGGGGGAGGTGCATTGGCACTTTGCATTTGCAGGAGTGGGGCAGGTGCAAGAGTGGGGCAGGTGTAGGTACAGAAGCAGGGCAGGTACAGGGGTGGGACAGGTACAGGAGCCAAGGCACGTGCAGGAACCACCGCTGGAGCAGGAGCAGATGGGTCCATCTCAGGCCGAGGCGAGGACAGAGGTCCACAGCAAGCAGCACAGGGAGACACCGTGTGGGCTGAAAGCTGGGTTTTGAAGAGTTACTTGTAAGTAATGACTTCCCTGCCTTTATTAAAGGAGTGATCCAAAGCCCCTTTGTTCACAGAATATTAGGCACAATTGAAGGAATCTTAGTAAAAAGTATAGCAAACAACTCACATACATCGCACAAAGCAGAATATTGTTACACAGTACATAATTCAAACATTTAAACTCTCATAAAATTAGCTCTCCGGTATCTACAAAATCGCATCAATGTTTTCATATTTATCTGATCAAATAAATGTGCAGTTTATCTGCTCTCCACCTCATTTGTGTGCACGCGCACTCTCTCTCTCATTTGCTCTCCCTCACACTCTCTCTACCAAAATCTATTTCTCTATCTCTGTTTGTCTACTTCTTTACCACAGGGTTTATCTTTATTTATGCCCACTAAGAGGCTGTGGTTCCAACTTCTCAACTGAATGTGACATATATTGAATGCAATGTCCCAGAAATGTTAAGATATGTAAAGATAAGGAAGCAAGTCTAAACTCTAAAGGAAATAAAAATGTAATAAAGTGGGTAGGAAAGGGATACTCATAATTGTAAGACAGGACAGGACATTTGAAGTTAGGTTAGAGGTATAGGAAATAGTAGCAGACTCTGTGGTGAGCAGCCTCCAGACATTCCCGAGTGATCCCCATCTCCTGGTACTCCATATATCAGTGGACTGAGCGGAGTCATCTACATGGGATGTGCAGAAATGACAATGAGTGATTTCCAGGAATAGATCAGAGAAGACACTGCAGCTTCTGTCTGGGCTCTTTCCTGGGTCACCTGCTCTGAGGAAAGTGACAGCCATGTCATGAGGACACTCAAGCAGTCTTACAGAAAAGTTTCCATGGCGAGGAACAGGAGCCTCTTGCCAACAGCCAGCACTCACCTGGCAGCCTCCTAAGGTCATGAGTCATATCTCAAGCAGACCCTCTAGCACAGGAGAAGCCCTCAGGCTACTATGGCCCTGGCTGACAACCTGACTACAATTCCAGGAGCTACCCTGCCCAAGAGCCATCCAGCCAAACTGTTCCCCAATTCTTGACCTGCTGAAACTGTGCGAGATAACATTTGTTTCTGTTTTAAGCCACTAAGTTTTGGGGTAATTTTTTTTTTTTTTATGCAGCAAATATAACCAATATAAGCTCAGAGGAGGAAGAGATCACACGTGGATAACAAATCAGAAAAGAAGCCAGAAAAGAATTCATGCAAGTAGTGGCATTTGAAGGAGGATCAGGTTTCCAGGGCTATGGAAATAGAAAAAAAAAAAAAACAAAACAAAAAAACCTTCCAAGGCCAACAGAAAAGACTGGAGTTGCGAAAGTATGGAGTATGGGAGGAGAATGCTGAGTTATGTGCCAGAGCTGATTTCTCCATTCACCCCAGTGAAAAGCAAAATTATATAGAACTATATGTTTAGGGGTAGTAGAATCATCAGAAATGCAATGAAAAGCAAGGAAAGTTAGAATAAAAATATTAAGTGCAAATCAGTGAAGAGATAAAAATAAGATTTGCTCACTGGAGGGAGAAAGTCAGTCCTTGAATTTAGCGAACACTTGACCCTTGAAAACTCACATGTTGTTTTTACAGTATTTCATTTGTGCAACAGTAACATAGATGTTATGCCCCAGTTAGCAATCTTTCAAAGCTCTCTACAAGCCCTCCGTACAGGAACATCTATGACTCCTGGGAGTTTAATAAAGCATTAGATTAGATAAAAATAATTAGAGGAGGAAAGCTTTGGCATTAAGGCACCTGAATCTATCTTCCTAACAACTGTTACTTTAAATGTTTTTTAGTTAGAGATAGTTTATAAACAATAAATAGATACATGACTACAATCTCAGGAACGAAATGCATTTTCATTTCATCTATATCACCTGCTAACTGCCCAAATGCACCACTGACAAAGGTGTTTCCAACATGGTACCTGCCCACAGAAATGCTGGAGATCACTTTAGCCCACTATGCCATGAGTTCATTATTTGAGTTAGCCAAGTGAGTGTTCCCAGTCACCGGAGAGGCCCCTGATACAAGATGCTAATTGATAGACTCAATGTTTAGAAATTGAAATAAGCTTCAACAGTTGAATGGCCTTTGAAATTCCATCCGGCAGCCAAGTTTAAGATCCTGAAGTAAGTTCCTTTATCCATCAGTCTGCTTGGAATCATAATCCTATTAAGGCGCTGGCAGATCCTGAACAAGCTCATTTACCGCCACTTCCAATTTCTTCTTGCTCTCTCTGCTCATGTTCTCACTACTCTATTCTGTCCACTTTGCTGCACAAAAAGGGGGACTCTGGCTCTGTGAACTTGCTTGTACAAGTCCCAACATTTCAGCATACACAACATCGCCGAGGTAAAGACTCTTTATGAAAGCCTACATTTTTGAGTCGCTGTCTTCAAGCTATTCTGCTGATTCTCTTGAACAACTGCCCCCATGCTGGGCACTGTCCCACGGATGTCACACCAAAGTGAACAACACATGTCCCTTTGTCTTAGGAGGCCATAGCCCTATAAAGTTGAAGACAAACATGTATCTCAGGATATAGTTAAGAGCTACCATAGGGATGAGTTTAGAGATCACCTGACCTGTTTCAGACCTACTTATTTTCCATATATACTTACTACCTTTGAAAGCCTACAAAGTATGAGCTATAAAAATAGTTGGGTGAGGATACAAAGTAGCAAAAGTGTAGTACTTTCTTGAACAAATGGATTTGGGTCTTCAAGAATTGGGATAGTCCAGATTCCAAACTCATTAGCATCAGTCTGGAGGAAACCTAAATGAGCACTTACAGCACTTCTTCCTCCCACATTTGCTCCCCAACCAAATTCAATCCACACACTTCAGCTATGTTACTCAACACGTGGTAATTGGGAAGCTACTGCACGCTGGTTGCCTTGCTTGATGTGGGGATGGGATACACAGTTCTTATCCTTAAGGAATTTGGTCTCATGATGAGATAACTAAGTCTGGGACACTTTGGGAAAAGCTTAATTCAATGTTGGTTGGGCATAGAATGTTTCCTGAATGAAAAAAAGAAACAAAAACAAAAAACTAAGACCCAAAAGGCAGAATGAATTAGTCTGATCATGAAACTAGAGAGAAGTGAGGAAAATATGTAAAAACACTTAAAATGGCATAAAATTAGGTAAGGTTAGGGAGCCATGCCATACATCTCCATTTATCTCCTCTGTGCATATCAAAGTTCTGAATTCCTCTAGAAATTAAAATTAAAGCGTAATGATAGTGTTTCCACAAGCCCCATATGCAAGTCCATGTCTTAGGTTCATGTAATATCTGAAGTATAGCTAAATTATGTTATTTGTAACATTCTGAATCATTAACAATAAATAGGCAACTAAAAATAGAAATATGAAGCCATGGTTACAAGAGGGAATTAATGGATTATTAATTTCCTCCAGATGGTATCAATCTTTGAAAATAATTACTTGATCTTAGTGTAGCTTATATATGATATTTCTAAATATAATTACTGTTGACAGGTTGAGCCTAAACATAAACCAATGCAATCTAGAAGTGCTAGATTGTAAACATTATAACAACATATATTAGAACTAAGAACTTCTTTCTTTATGAAAAGTAAGATAAAGTTTTAGAAGGAAAGAGGTCAACCCCTTTTTGTAGTAATTCATTACAATGATTTGGCTTACTGGCAACAATCTCAACTTTTCTTGATAAGGCATTTATATTCCGAAAAAGATGCTGATAAATAGTTGTATAAAGTGGGTAAAACACAATGAAATAACTGTTGCATGTAACAAAATAAAATGAAAAATCACAAGGGGAACCTGGCCCATGGGAGGAAAATGCATCTCATGAAAAATTACATTACATGTTCCTGTCTCCCAACTAATAGAGTTCATTTCAATTCTCAAAATCATATTTATAAAAGGCCAAGTGCTGGATGTTATATTTGTTAAGAGTTCAAGTACTTCTGAGTTACAATTTCAGAGCGTACCCCATTCAGCCTGTCCTTGTGTGTAGATAGAGAAAGCTGAAACTTGATTTAACATAACATACTTTCTGGGTCACATCATCTGCATGGAGCTGTTGTGTGACACAACTAGTCAGCTGTTGGAGATGCCCCTGAACACGTACCAATTCATGCACATATCCTGTCTTTGTTTTTCCTTTTGTGAGAAACAGCTAGAAGCAGATAAATGCCCAGATCCACGGCAACAGAACTCTGCTAAATTGAGAAATATATGAAGACAGATCTTGTTTAGATAAGAACCCGAATGTAAAATAAATTGTCCTAGTGTGTCCCCAGATCTCATGACAGGAAATATTACTGTGCTAGGAACCAGTCCAGTGTCTGTGACTGTTCAGAGCTATTTAACATAAGAAATTATTACAAAACAGAGTGGTTTCAAAAGGATATGTTTTTTTTGTTTTGTTTTTTTTTTTTTTTTTTTTGCTGCCAGCTCACAAGAACTTTGCAGAGAGGATTTCTTGCTGGTCTTCCATTCACTCTTAAAACGAACGGATGAATTAATGCTACTAGAATGCCAGGACTTTTATTCCTCTTTGCAGGGAAATGTTAAGAATCAAGCCCTCTGAAGGTCAGTAGTTTGGACTGAGGAAACTGCCTAAAAGATTGTAGACTTCTTAAAAAAAGTTCTACAACAAAACAAAAATATCTCAAATGGGGAGGTACTGTGACATTTCTGAGGTATCGTTAGATGGATTCAGCATCAAAATATTAATATAAATTAAGAATGTGTGGAGTGCGATCGATAAAATTATTTTCCTAATTTAGTTTTTGTTCTACAGATAGCCAGCAAAGCAATCTGTAGCATGCCAAAATATTTCCCTACAAGTAATAAAAATCAACATGATGTAACGATGCAAATCCAAATGAATTCACGTATCAAACCACACTAAGGAAATTCATGCAAAGCCTCAGAGGTCTGCTCTACACATCCCAACATGCTGGAGGCTGCAGGAAGGTTTGGGAGAGCTCTGAGCTGAGTGGGCTGTGCCAGAAGTGGGCTTCAGAATACAGCTTTTGTGAAAAGGCATCTGTGGAATGGTAGGTTAGACCCAGCAATTTCTAAAGACCTTCTGGATACCAAGATTCTGTGGTCTCCAATCTGTGTGATCACAACATTTCTTCCTCATTATAAGCCTGTGAAACTCAAACCTTACTTGAAGTTAGGTGCAAAAAAACAAATCCTATTTAGGATTTTAGCTTTACAGTTACCTCTTGAACCAGTGTGCATGCTACTGGCCAGGCTAAGAGTCTGAGGATTTCTAGAGATTTTACTTTCTGAAAGACATGTCGGGAGTAGGCCCCGAGCCAGCATATTAAAAGGAAATCAGAAGATGTACCTCAGTTTTAAAAAAAATTAAAAAAACAAAGCAATAAAATATCTTATATAACTCTCAACATCTAAAAGCTACTTTTAAAGCTCCTTTTTCTTCTCTCTCTCTCTCTCTTTTCAGTAAGGTCAGCTGGTGATTGGAGCCAAAAGGAGGGGACAGAGAGGTCACAGTTCCTATGTCAGGTGTCGTCTTCTGTGTTCTGTGATCCCATGGACTCTCCCCACCCCAAACTCCCACCACAGTGTATAGTCACTTATTTGTTTAATGGTCTATGTTCTCTCTAGACCAGAAGTTAGCAAACTCCAGCTGGGGGCTAAATCTGGCCCACAGCCTGCTTTGTAAATAAAGTTTTATGGAAACACAGCCATTTTTACATATTGGCTGTGGTTGCTTTTTTTTTTTTTTTTAATTTTTTTTTATTTATTTATGATAGTCACAGAGAGAGAGAGAGAGGCAGAGACACAGGCAGAGGGAGAAGCAGGCTCCATGCACCGGGAGCCCGATGTGGGATTCGATCCCGGGTCTCCAGGATTGCGCCCTGGGCCAAAGGCAGGCGCCAAACCGCTGCGCCACCCAGGGATCCCAACTGTGGTTGCTTTTATTTATAAAGGCAGAGCTGGGTAGTTGTGATGGGGACTATATGGACCATGATGGCTTTACAGGGAAGGCTTCTTGCTCCAGCTCTTGACTCCATAAACCCAAAGGCTGTCTTTTTGTTTTCTGGGCACCTGGACTATGGCTGATGTTTGGTAAATGCTTATGTTCTAACCAGTTCACCAACTGACTGTTTGGCTAAATGAATGACTATGCATGAAGAGGAACACAAAGGAAGGCAAACAGAAGAAGTGCCAGAGAGTCAGAGAGCAACTACTTTTGCAGGTTGAAAGGTACACAGTAGGTTATTGGTTTTGAGCTAAGCCATCAATATTACTTTTCAAAGCTGCAAAAATCTTCTCCCTTCATCCAGGACATTTCTTTTGAGTAAGCTGATCTGGTCTCAACCAGAGAGTGTACAAAGCTGGCAACACTCAGGTGATAGAAAGGAAAAGGGAAATGGACGTTGCTTAGCCCATGAAAAGTCATAGTAAGACAACAAGATGGAGGGGTGTGATGGTGCCTGCTGGGCTGCTACAAATCAGGTGTCAAGGAAGGCCGGAGGCAGGCACATTTACACTGATCCGCAAAGGGTATGCTGTGCACAGATCTGATGCAAGAGGGCTCTGCGGGAAACAAAGGCTAGGGAAACTCCCTTTAGATGGCAGCACCTGGCATGACTGAAGAATGAAAAGCAAAGTCGGTGTGACAGGGACACACTGAGAAGCAAAAGGGGCATGGAACGAGATGAAGTTCAAGTGAACAGGAACAGTGACATGAAGTCTCTGTCTAAAGAGTCAGGAATTTGACTCTTAGACAACAAGAACTCAATTCAACATTGTAAGATGCATGACATCATTTATATTTAAGAAAATCACTCTAACTTTGGACAGCATGTGGATTGTAGTGAGACAAGAAAGGGAGGGAGCCCTATGGATGTTGTGAAGTCTTCCTGGGAGAGCAGATGCTGGTTTGGACCAGGCAGAGAAGCCAGAGAGACATGGACAGGTGGAAAATATGTTTGGGACAACAGAACATTTGCATGGCTCCTACTGAGCTCTTTTCTATTTCTATTAGCATTTGTAAATTTCTCCACTTTTCAGAAGCCTTGAGACCATGTCCCAAAATCCAAGAGACCATTGTCATAAAATTAACACCTTTCAAATCACATTATATAAAAATGCAGACTTTTCTGGTGGTATCCATGTAAATGTAACTCAAAATCTTTGCCTAGGGTCTAGATGAAAAGAAAATGAACCTAATAACCTAAAAACGGTACATTAGTAAAAATTTAAAACTACAGTGCCATTACTTGTCCAAAGAGTATTTACTGATTTCCTATAGTGTGCTGGGTGCTGGGCATGGTGTGGGGTCCAGAACGAGAAATAAAAGATGTACTGATAACCCCCCGTGGGCTGTGCCAGGGTTGCCAGAGTCAGTGAGGCTCCAGGAGACAAGATCTCCAAATGGGGCTTTGACACTGGAGACATCAGAGAGATTTAGGAAGCCAAACTGACAAGATGCAGAGGTTAATTAACCCGAGGCAGGAAGAAGAGTCAGGCATGACGTCTAGCTTCTCTTTTTTAAACATTTATTGGATGCTTCTAACAGGCCGGGTTCCCTGCTAAGTGCTTTCTCTGCATTATTTATTTAATCCACTGAACTATAAAGGCCCGGGGGGGCGGGGCAGGGCCCCTTCTGTGTCTTCTCGCCTGTGATCTCACTATCTAACACCAGGCCTTAGATGTGAAGAAGTTCAAATATATTTGTTGAAAGCTGGATGGACATCTCCCGGTCCTGTCCCCGCCATGACAACAAGGACAGTGAGGTGTCCTGTGGCGGGAGGAGCAGGTGAGGGCCCCGGGGGGTGGAGAGCTGTAAGGGCTCTGGGTCTCAGCGCCTGTAAGTGACACAGCCACTTGCTCTGGCCCCCACTCCCATTCCTCAACCCCACATTACTCCGCCTTGGGCCAGCCTGGACACTGGTGACATTTGCTGATGTGGGAGAAACACAACCGGAGGAACAGCAGGATCAGGTAGAGATACAGGTAGAAGATTTCTTCCAGTTCTAGACTTGCTGAGTCTGAGACGTCTTTAGGCTGCTGAGTGAACAGAGATCAGCTCCGTATGAGCTCCATAAACTCGGGAGGAAGCCTAGGGCTGGAAAATGCTCCTGAGACCCATTGGCCACAAGATGATGATTGTAGCCCTGGGAGCAGCTGAGATCACCTGTGCAAACAGGAGAGGAGGTGGTCCAGGAGAGACTCCAGAGGACATGGACATCACAGGGTAATTGGCTTGATGAAGTTTTCACTTGACTTGACTGAGCTATATGACATGAAACAGTTTTACTTTTTTCCCCAGACACTTTTGTGTTCTGTCAAACACAGCTGCTGAGCAGTGACATCCCAGATTCTGTGACCTTCAGTCACTTTCACTTATTAAAATAATCTAATGCTGGCCAGCGAGCCTTAGACCAGCCCACCTGAACCTTCCTCTCAGCTTGTGCTCAGCTCTTGCCCTGTGAGGACCAGAGGGGAGCCTCAGCTGCTCTGGGTGCCGTGCCCAGCAGGGAAGGCCTGCTCGCACCGGGCAGGTGCAGATTTGGCCAACTCAGTTTCCAGGGAACCACAGAATGTTGCAGAAGGATCCTCTTTTCTTGATTCCCACTGAGCTTTGCTTGTGTGCAAGCAAATGGTTGGTTCCAAAGGTTAAAGCTTGTGTGCAAGCAAATGGTTGGTTCCAACGGTTAAAGCCTGCACAAGACAGAGGTTTGTCTCACACTGAATCCTCAGATTCAGAGGCAAAAGAGCAACAGGAGTTGCAAAGTGGATGGGGAAGTTGGGAGGAGGCTTGCCTAATCCAGTCTAGAAGGCCTGGAAAGCTCTTTGGAGGAAGAGTCTTATTCTCAAACTAAAACCAGGCTGGTGCTTTTAAAATCAAAGTTAGATCATCCCCCTCCCCCACTCAGTCCCTGCAACAGCTCCCCACATTATTCAGAATAAAGGCCCAAGTCCTTAGAGTGGCCTTGCTCAGGCCTCCTATGCTGCCAAACATCCCTCTGGGGCCCTGACCTCCTTCTCTTCTGCTCACTGTGGTCCAGCCCAGCAAGCTCTGTGTGCTATTCCTTTTCTTTTCTTTTTCTTTTTTAGATTTTATTTATTTATTTATGAGAGACATGGGGGGGCGGGGGGAGAAATAGGCAGAGGGAGAAGCAGGCTCCCTGCAAGGATCCTGACATGGGACCTGATCCCGGGACTCCAGGATCACACCCTGGGCCAAAGGCAGCACTAAACCACTGAACCACCCAGGGATCCCTGCTATACCTTAGTCATTCCTGGCACTCTTCTGCTACAGGACCTTTGCACTGGCTCCTCCTTTCGTATGAACGCTTTTCCCCAGATACTCGCATGGCTCACATCCTGACCTCTTCCAACTCTTTCTTCAAATTCTCCTTCCAATAACCCACTCCCAGACCACCCTACATAAAACTAGTCAACTCCCCACTTTGCAGCTCCAAGCCCCTCATTCCATTTTGTTTTCTCTAACCTTCTGCAGCAGATTTGCACTATTATTCCTAATGCTTCATCCTTCCCTGAACCCATACCCTTTGCCTGGTGACTCCGGGTGACTTTGCCTTTCCTTCCACTAGAAGCTGAGTATACTTCCTCATCCCATTGAGAGTGGGCTGAGCCACATGGCTTCCTTTGGCCTAGAGGATACGAGTGGATATGATGCAATTAAGCACTTGAGAAGTGCTGTGTGCTTAGGCTTGCCCTCCTGTGTTCATGCCTTTCCCAAGGAGAAGGACTTCCCTGGGGTACCTATTGGATCAAGGGTGATGACACACAAAGCAGACTGGAGTCATCCACTGTCCAAAGCAGTGCTGAGCCAAGCCTGACCACAAGCAGCCAAACCCAAGCGAAGCTCAGAGGGGTGAGGGAGAAATACAACTTATTGTCATGTGCCATTGAGATTCTGTGGCTGTCCATTAGCTCTGGCTGACCCGTGCCCTTCTGTACATTTTAATAATTTATTATACATTTTGTTTATTGTCTGTCATCACTAGAATGTAAATCTAATAGGTCAGAGATCTTGTCTGTTCACTGTTGTATTTGGATGCCTGGTGCATAGCAGGTGCTCCATAGAAATGTGTTTACCAAACACAGCAAAGGCTCAAGTCAGATTGCCAGTTACCCACCCTAAATTGGAGGGCTTTGTCCCAGTCCCGTTCACTAAGAGGATGGAAAGAAACCTGAACTAGAAAGAGGAGTGGGTACGGTGCATGCACAGAGGTCAGGGGTGGGCCTGTTGAAAGATTCATGCAATGCTTCAGAAGTGGCACAGCTCCCCTGTGGCCCATAGCTGCTCAGCAGGAAAACAGCAACAGGAGCTGTAATGGGGGATGGATACTTTACTAGGGAGTTTGATTTCAACAAAGGACTTACTGGTTGAGCAATGCAGAGGCTCAAGAAGACTAATGAGGGGCTCTGAGTACCTGCCTCTCCCCCAGTAGATGGAGCCACACCTAAGGGCCTGTAGAGAGACCTGAGAAGAGACTGGGCCTCGGCAGAGGAGCCAGCAAACCCAACCTCTGACGGTCTGATGATGGTGCCATGTGTGTGCTATGATGTTTCGTCAGGTTTCAGCACAGAACCCTCTGGGATGACTCTGCTGACATGCTGGTGACCTTCTGGTGGCCTTCTGCCCCAGAACTACAAGGACATCTGAAGTCTGCCTCTCTGCCATGTGTCTCTGAGCCCCTTTCTATCCCCTTTCCTCTTCCCATTGGTGAGGTTAGACCCACAAGGAGAAGGAGAAGGCAGATAGTTGGAAGGACAAGCAAATCCCATTGGGTTGAAGAGAGCTGGGGATGAGGTTGATAATTTATAAAAATCACTTGTATGGCTATTTCAACACCACTTAGTTATACAGTTCTTGCAAGTGTACTCTGTTGGGTCTAGACACTGCCCACACTGGGTTTTGGAGTTTTGCAACAACAACAAAACTATTGCATAAAGTTTCAAGCATCCTTTGAGAGAAGTTTCTAGATTCTATTTCCTCCAAACAACTGCTGTTTTTTTTTGCTCTTCTGTAGCAGAAGGGCCAGATCCATTACTCAACCTTCAAAGCCTGATATTTTCCACATGTGTAAACAGGCCTTCATGAATTCTTACTTTTACAGATAGGAAAGTTCAGCTATTAATTGAGGTTAATAACTTGTCAAAGGTGACACAGTGGTTTGGCATCAATCAGACTATCAGTTTCAGCTCACGGATTGTGAGAATCTAGGTTATCCTCTTGCCCACTTAACCACATTTCCACTTACCGCCCACTACAAAAGAATATAAATTGAGGGAATTTCACAGTGGAAGGCAGCTATATGCAGTCATGAATTTTCTGCCTGGGTTACTGAAGAAGCAACGTGTCTCACTACGCATCTGGTATGTTAAAATCATCTTCCCCAAGAAAATAAATCCCCTCCCTCGCAGCAACCTTGTCTTAACATTGACCCTGTGTATTTTGTATTGTGTGATAGAAGAAATGCCTTCTGAAATATCCAAACTCACGGACTTGCACCTTGATCAGATCCAGGACCGCTCTTCTGCACAGCCTCCTGGGATGTCCTCTGATGGCCTTCCTGAGCACAGCCAGGCACATGCCCAGAGCTTCCTGTGTGTGCACTGATGTTTCAATGGCTGTATCCCTTCTCTACACATCTTACTGCTCTAGTGAGTCTTGTCTAGGGTTCCCTTGCCATGGGCCCCCCGATGACACCAGTCACCCCGAGCCCCTCCTGTAGATCTATCCTCACGCTTCTTTCCTCAAGCCTTGTTCCCTCTGCAATGGGGCAAGGTTCCTACCATTTTCCAGAACACAGGACAAAGTACTGGATGTGTCCAAAAGTTCTTTATTTGAGGAGCAGCATGAAGTTACACGAAGAAGGTATATCCGTATACTTCAGTTCGCCTGAAATAGACACTGATTTTTCTCATATTTGTCCCTGAGGACACATGAGCTGGGACACTGAATGAGGAAAACCTGCTTCCATCTGTGCTGCTTCTGCTAATTGGCAGCTCTACTTGTCTCGTTGTTCAACCAAGAGAAAGGTTCTCCTTGTCCTAAGGGTAGAAGAGTTCTACCTCTAGAGCAGCTGTAATCCCAAACTGTAAGCCTTTCCCAGATGAACTGGTGCCCAGAAACAGATCAAAAGATAAATTCAATAATAAATAATGGAGATTTCCTTTTTTGTTTGCTTCAAAAGCAAGGAATAGAGGTATTTCAACAATGACCTGCTAACACCAGTGCCAACCTGCTTGGGTTACGTGATCTGGACTGAGGCCCTCCTCATGGCGTGGTGGCAGCCCAAAGGTAGGAGCATGCAGCAGCCTGCCCCATGGGGTAGCCCGTGTCTACTGAACTGGTAAGCCCTGATCCACACTTGTGACAACACTCAAAGTCTTGGCTTCCCTGATGCGGGACACAGACAGTGTGCCACCTTTTAACCCAGAAGGACATATGCCTTTTGTCCTCCCCCAAATCTATGCTTACACTAAATATTTTCCAGTCAATCCTCTTTCTCCAACATGAGAAAGCTCACACCACCTGTGACCATCTGCTGGACACTAAGCATGTTACCGACTGAGGATGTTCTCCACCCTCCTCCTTCTTCTGGAGGACAAAGAGCTCCACACAGGTTTCAAGGCAAGATTAACCACTAAACTTTTGCCCGAATGTCAAATTAAATTTTGGTGAACACCCACCAGGCATGTGAAAGTATGGTGGGAGGCAAGGGGGAATTTATACAAAAAAAAGGAAACACAGACCCTTTCTTCAAGAGATCATAATCAAGCTTGAGAGATACTTGCTATTGAACTACAAAGAGAATCACACAGGATTGATTGAGAATATTTGAAAATTTTCACAAACTAAAAAAAAATCTTTGGAACACAACCTGTAGAAGAACCTACCTATCCAGTTTCCTCCGTAAGCCTCATCTGAATGCAATGAGGACAGTGGTTACAGACTTCCAAGGTGGTTTTCTTCATTACTTTGATTTGCTGATACATGTTATTTAAAGTTTAAAAGTAATCTAATCTTTAGCAGAATTAAAGGGTACTGATAATTATTTCATGTTTCTTTCAGGACAATTCCGTGAGGATTATGTTTAATGAGTCACATGGCACAATGAGAATATGAGAACAAGGTATGTTCCCCGTTACTGTGAATCTTTAAGTTACTAAACCACCTTGCAGAGGTGTCAGGAAAGGGAGATGGGGACAGAGGTGCACAGTAACCACTGGGGAAGTGTGCGGGACTGGGGGCTGGCACTCATGTGTGCATGCACGTGCCCACACGCCACCTTGATAGGACTGCCATAACAAAGTACTACAAACAGGGTAGTTTAAAACAATACATATTTCTCATCTTGTGGTTCTGGAAAATCCATGCAACCACAGGGCTGCCACACTTCCCCTGAGGATGCTTCCTTGCCTCTTCCCAGCTTTTGGTGTTTCCAGTGATCCTTGGTGTTCCTTAGCTTGCAGACTTGCCTCTGCCATCACACTGTCTTCCCTCTGTGCTGGTCTGCTCAGAATCTTTTTTCCTTATAAGGACACAGTCACCGGATTAAGGACCCACTGTACTCCAGGAGGACTACCTTACCTACATCTCAATTATGTCTTCAAAGATTCTACTTCCAAACGAGGTCGTGCCCACAAGTACTGGAAGGGGGGGATTTAGGATTTCAATGTATCTTTTAGGGAACATGATTGAACCCAAAGCTACATGGAAACTTACTTACACACAGAATTATACCTGGGATTTGGTTTTTAAGTACTTGTGCTGAATGGGACATGCCATTTAAATTTTCCATCTGACTTCTCGTTTTCTGATCTTAGATTTCCCAGGACAAGTAATATGTTCATTTCTAAGTTATAGAGGAGGGTATAACTAACTTTTACCATCATATAGCAAGAGGGATAATATAAATGATAGGAAAAGGAAGATTATTAATATTTTTCTAAGAGATTTGTGTTTTGACTATTTAATTCAAAACATAATTTGCTTCTAAGATATTCAGGTTTTAAATTCTAAAATATAATTTTTACTTTGTAAAGGATATCACTGGGTCAACAGACCAAAGTGGAGAGCAGCTGGTAGCATAACTAGAAATGCTGCATCATTACATTTACTGAAGTAGATAACAGAACTGTCTTAATGCAAGAGAAAATAAATTACTAAACACTGTTTATCAGTAAAGGTCCATGATGTATACAACTTTCTCTCTAATAACATTTCAGAAAATCATGATGAATAAACAAATGTTTGTGCCTGTGTGTTGTGTGTGCTGTGTGTCTGTGTGCGTCTCTATGTGTTGTGTGTGTGTGCATTGTATATCTGTGTGTTGTGTGTCTGTTCAGAGAGAAAAAGCAGACAGGAAGAAAGGTAAAATGTTAACAATAGGCGAACCTTGTTAGAGAGTATAAGGTTTTCCTTAATTTTTTTTTTTGCATCTTTTCTGGAAATCTGAAATTATTTCCAAATAGGAAGATTAAAGTAAATTTTTAAATTCTATTAAAATAGATAAACATGATTAACAAACAATAGAATATATTGTCTGATTTTCAAACTGTGTTAGCCTATTTTGTGGGGAGGCCTTTGAAAAGGTGTCATAACCATAAGACAAATGAAAAGAATTAAACTTAGTTGACTGTCATTAGCAAGGTGACTATGAAAACTATATTCATGTAACTTGGAAAGTTCAAAGTACTACCTGAAAAGAAAGTATTCTTTTAGTTACAAAACCAGTATTGGGTATACCTCATCCCATCTCAACAATCCTCATAGGAGGAAGAGAAAACAGAGGTGACTCAGAAGTTCCAGGTGCTGAAGACACACAAAGCTGATGAAGGGTTAGGTAACTGATCACAAGGGAAGGTGGTGAGACAAACTCTGGGCTCATGTTTGCGGCGATGATGAATCTAAAGTACAACACCAAGGAGTCAGATAGAAATGTAAGAATAGAACTTGAGGGAGGAATTGGGTCAAGATATATAGATTTTGCAATTACTGGTGCCATCTGTGCTCTGGGAATAAAGTGACAAAAACCAGACCAGATACCCCGGTTGCTTATCAACTCATGGCCCTGAGTAGCAAAGTGTCTTCTTAAGGAAAATGTTTACTCTTCAGATTTAACATTATTTAAATGCAATAGTCATGTTATTTATTTAGCAAGTTTTGAAATTGAAAACATAGGTCATTCTACACTGATACTATATACATTTTTGCCTTCATAAATGCACTTAGGGCATCATTCACACTGAAAAAATATGAAGACGTGAAATATATAATCAGTAGAACACAGGAATATAGGTGGTGAAGGTCACCAGCTGGGATTCCACATTTCAACATGTTAAACTTCAAATAATTAAACAGTTAATCAAAATGAAGGAGTCTGTTTCTATTAAAAACGTTTAACTATTAAAAACTATTAAAAACAATAACAAAAAACTTAAGAACTATGTTTAATAAAACTTAATAATAATAAACTTAAAATATGTAAATACACATTGTTATGGGCTGAATTATGTTCCCCCAAATACATAGGATGAAGTCCTGACTGCCCCCCTGACCGAAATCTCAGCAGGTGACTGTATTTGGAAGCAGAGCCTTTAAGGAGGTAATTAAGGTCAAATGAGTTTAGATGCATAGGACCTAATGCAATCTGCCTGGTGTCCTTAGAAGAGGAGGAAATTAGGACATAGACACACACAGCGGGAAGACCATGTGAGGACACACTGTGAGGACACAGTGTGAGGACACACTGAAGGCGGCTGCCTACAGGCCAAGGAGAAAGATCTCAGAGGAAGACAACACTGCAACATCTTGATCTTGGACTTCTAGCCTCCAGTCCTAGGGGAAATACATTTCTGTTGTTTAAGCCGCTCAATCAGATATTTCATTCAGCGGCCCTAGCATACTAATTAATGTGGATATGTATTTAATTTTTGTCTTAAGAGGTAAAAACACACACACACACAAAAAAGAGGTAAAAACAGCTCTTGAATGGATTATGAGAGACTGCAATTCTAGACTCACAATAAAGTATGTTCAGAGGTAAGGGGAGGTGTCAGACAGTGTCTGACATGTTATTATTTACATACATGTATATATGTTTTTCAGAAATAGAAAGTGTTATACATTTATTGGGAAGCAGACCTTCCCAGCTGCTAATTGGGTAGGAATAAATTATCACCCGTGTAACAGTTATTCACATTAAATTGCATATGTTAAGGGGCCCCTGGGTGGCTCAGTAAGTTAAGTTTGCCTTGGGCTCAGATCAGGATCCCAGAGTCCTGGGATGGAGCCAAATGCCAGGCTCTCTGCTCCGCGGGGAGTCTGCTTTTCCTTCTGCCTCTCCCCCCGCTTGTGTGCTTTTTATGTCTCAGTCACATAAATAGCTAAAATCTTCTTAAAATTTTTTAAAAAATTAAAACAACATAAGAGAGTACTACACACTTACTAAAGGTGCTGAAATTACGAAGACCGACAATACCAAGAGCGGACAAAGCTATGGAGAAGCTAAAACTCTCAACTATTGATGTGGGGATTTGAAATGGTGCAACTGCTTTACAAACAGTCTTCTAAAATAGCTTCTTGAAAACGGTGCTACCATGCAGTGCGTGGGGCACGTCTGCCCTTCCGTCTCCACTCAAGAGAACTGGAGCCATGTGTTCACAACATCTACAATGTTCATAGTAGCCTTGTTTATAACAGCCAAAGATGGTTAAAGAATTAAGACTTAACCTGAACAAAACATAAAACCGAAGGACCATTTTAGGCAGAAAGTACCAAAATCAGTTTTATTTCATAGGATGAGCAGTCAGATGTGGAGAGTGGACCCACGCAGATGAGAGATGAGTAGGAGGGAGACTAGATGCATAATCTTTGTGGATGGATTAGATCTTAATTTACATGAGACAGTTTCATAATATGATTTTTCCCCCTAAAGGACATGCTCGGCTACAAGTGGAAACAGTGGAAAGGATATGAAATTTTCATTATGATTTTGAATCCGAAATGTGTCAATCTCTTGTCTCAGGCTCCTTATCCATTAAACAAGAATAATGTCCCCAGCTGCATAGCGTTGTGGAAAGGAAGCAGGATAATCCATGGAAAGCTTCTAGCAGATTGTCTGGCACATAGATGTACCCATGGCTGTAGAGTTTCCTTCTCCTTCTCTTCTACCTCTCTTATTGAAGAGGAAAAAAATACCCATGAGACCTGCTATAATCTGCAGAGTAAATTCCTACAGTCATGCAGAAAATGCATTTGAAGACCACAGTGGATATTTTTTCTTTGCCCCCATAGCCCTCACTGCATCATAATGATGCTCTGTCCTTCTAGGAGTGCTCTGTGGCCCAGGAAGTCAAATGTTCAGGACTTGAGGCTCCCCTGTTCTCTGGATGCCAGCTATCTCCTAGCTTTGACCATATTTTCTGAAAGTGGCTTTATCCCTCCATAACTGTAGGTCCTGCTGGCCATCCTTTCCCCCTCCACCCCCTCACAGAGCTTCGGCAATGCTAATTACTCCTCTGCTCCTTCTAGACCCCCGAGGGGAGGGAACTGCCATCTCTGGGTGCCTCCCCCTTCCTGCCCACACCTTTGCAATTGGATTTATTCATTAAGCTATCTTCAGTTATTTGCATTGATTCTGTTTCCTGCTCAGGCCCGAATTAAGAATCTCAAACAGATAAAATGGACAGTGGTAGAGCAAATATATCCCACTAGCAGAGATTCCTTTTATCTCATGCTTAGAAACTTGCTGACAGAAAGTGAGAGCCAACATTTAAGGAGCCTTAACTGGCTGTCTTCAGGGGCAATGAGCAAGGCTGGCTCCTCTTATTACAATCATTATACTATGAATGAATGAATACAGTGTTGCTTTTGTTGTTTTCCATCCCTGTTAAAGCCTCTTTTCACAGAGACACAGAGTGAGCATTCATGCCCAGATAAATGTAACTGTGCTACTAGTGGCATTCCTCTCAGAAGGCAAGTGTGCTACGACCTAACAGGTTTCTGAAAAACACACACTGTGTCTTACCGAAGACTGACATCACGTTGGGGTCTACAGGGCACTTTTGTGAAAATGAAAAGATCTTACCAGGGCATGAAGTTTAGTGAGCAGAGTTTGAGCTGGGTTCCAGCCCCAATTTATCTTCAAAGCCAGGACTTGCATAACTGCAAGTGGCAGCCCAAACTCCATGTGATTCTAGAACAGTCACACTGACTGGACACCAATTTTCATATGTATAAAGGGAATAATAATATACAGTTTCTACCCAGCTTTATACAACTGGAGGTATTATACTCTGAACTAAAAGTACTATATATTTATCTAATAATGTCAATTTGCATCTCCTATACAAAGAAAGGAGGACCAATCACAGGTTATTTAACAGATGACTTTACTTCCTGGGATTAAATTATCAGCTCTTTGTATCCAATTAATTATTTAGTCCACTTCTAAAACCTCATTATCAGAATTCCACTTTTGGCCAAGATAGATCAACAAACACTGGATTTATCTTCCTGCTTAAAACAACCTGATAATCTGGACAAAATATTGGAAATCATGGTTTTCAATACACTGGACATCAGGGAATGGAGGACAGTGTTTCACCAGAGGCAGGAAACAAATGAGCTAAGTCCTAGGTCTGTCTCAGCTTCCTGTTGTAAGGGAGTTTCCAGGCCTTGTAACAGAGCAAGAGAAGCAAGGAAAGCCCAGTAGATTTGCAGAGTCAGAGAGACAAATGTGGGCCTCTTGGAGGGACAGGCAGCAAGAGTTTTGGGGGCTGGAAAGGGGAGGAGGGGTTGTACATCATACAACTACTAGGGGCCTTCCTCTTAAGCATCCAGCTGCTTCTCTAAACATAAAACTGTGCAGCCACTTGGGAAGATGGCTTGGTAGTTTCTTAAACACATTCCTAACACGAGATCCAGCCATTCCTCTCCAAAACATCTAACTGATAGAAGGAAAGCATATGTTCACGCAGAAACTTGTATGTGAAAATTCATAGCAGCCTTATTTGTAATAGCCCAAGACTGGAGACAACCAAATGTTATTCGGCTGGGGAATGGATAAACAAACTGTGGTATATCCATTCAATGCTTTACTCCTTACTGATAAAGAGGAATAGCAATCACTGATATGTGTAACAATGTGGATGAATCTCAGAATAATTACACTGAGTGAAAGAAGCCAAACAAAGCTTATACCGTACTATTCCATTTGTAAAAGATTCTAAAAAATCGAAATGATCTACCGTAGCACAGAGGTGGTCAGTAGTTTACCAGGGGGTAGAGAGTGGGAATGGAGAGGGGTGGGAGGGAGAAGTTATGGAGAAACACAAGTAGTGTTTTGGGGATGATGGAGAAATTGACTGTGCTGGTGGTTTTACAGGTGTGTACATGTGTCCCAACTAATCAAACCGCATGCTTTCATCATGTGTGTGTTACTGTATGTCAATTTTACCTCAAGGAAAAATTTAATGGGCAGAAAAGAGAATTCAGGATGAAATGCTTTCTTCAACAAGAGACTTTTTCAACATGACTACCTTCCCATAATCTAGTCAGAGGGAGGCAGCAGCTAGAATCTGTTCGCACATGACTGCTTTCTTAGTCTCATTGCTGTTATCGAACAATATATAAAAGAATTGTCACCATGCTTCATTTTCAAATGAAGCATGCTCCATTGCAGATGTGCTGAATGACAACAGGGTTTTTCACAAAGAAAAACGGAGTTGTGATAATCTGGTGGATGCCTTGATTCCTGTCCTCCTAAATGGGACACACAGATCAGTTCTCCCTGCAAAAAGAAACTAAGGAAATAAGGTAAGGTCTTGCTTTGGGCTTTAATTATTTTATATATAAATACACACACATATCACATACCACATACAGATGTATGAGTATGTGTGTATATATGTGTATGTATGTGTGTATGTGTGTGTGTGTGGTTGTTCTCTTTGCTATTGTAATTTCTGCTTTCATTTTCCCGGGGAAAGATGCTGGGCCATAAGATTTGATCAATTCCACTTTTTGGAAATGTGCTTCCCAGGGAACTGGAAGATAATTAATCTGGAATCACATTAAAAAAACCTCCTGACACCCCACCACTACTACTTCTGAAGGAAATAAATAGAAGGATAAATCAATCAATGTGTTTTGTTTATTCATGGACTTCAAATAAATTCTGGGCACCAATACTGCTCAATATGAAGAGGCTCTGAGTGGGGTAGTCTTGAGTCTCACTGCAAGAGCTAAGTAGCCCCTACCATTGATGGAATAAGCAGGCCAATGTGTGCTTCCCGAAGTCCAGGAACAGGGTTTGAGATTTGGTATATGATTTTCAACAGTGCATAGTGATAAAGCCAATTTATTCTAATTAAAAGAAACTTCTTTATTTGGAGATTATATATTTCCTATTTGGCATGTTAAAATGTCTTCCTTTTAGATTATATTGAGACTAGACACTCTGTTTTCATGTTTTTAAATATCTTCATCTGTAAAATAAAATATTGCAATTCTATATCACTCTATGGCTTTCTCTTCTTTTCTTTTTAAAAATTATTAATTGGTTAATAAAAGTCCCAAGTCCTGGCTTTGTTGAGAGTTTTCAGGGCACATAAAAAATTTATGAACATTTTTATTTTGATTTATATAGGGTTAATTATAACAAAAACAAAGAAGTTTAGATACAATCACACATGGTCACAAGTGACAATGCTGTATCTACACGGTAAGAAATCTCATCCTTGGGGCATCTGGGTGGCTCAATGGTTGAGCATCTGTCTTTGGCTCAGGTCATGATCCTAGGGTCCTGGGATTGAGTCCCGCATTGGGTTCCCCACAGGGAGCCTGCTTCTCCCTCTGCCTGTGTCTCTGCCTCTCTCTCTATCTCTCATGAATAAATAAATAAAATCTTAAAAAAAAAAGAAATCTCATCTTTAACTTCCTCAGTGCAGTATCTCTAGAAATAGCTGTACTCACCAAGCTTTCAGAAAAAAAACAAAACAAACAAAAACAAACAAAACACCACCACCAACAACAACAAAAAAACAGACAAGGAATCAAGCAAATCAGTTCACACTGTTGCTCTAAGGAGAATACTGAATACCTGGTAGTGTGGAGCTCTATTGATAAGCTAACAAATATTCCTTTGAAAGCCTCCTGGAGAAGGGGTCGTATAAATAGGGTCTAGCACTGGTGATGATGGTTAAGCGTAGACCATTACACAGACATACACTTTCATTAGTGTGATGGCGTATGACGATCAATATGGATGAACTTAATTGGACCCAACAGGATGAGAAAGGGAAGTGGACAATTGTCCAGTGGTGTTTCTGAACCCTCCTGAGAGACCAGGTCTGGGTTACCATAAAGAAAGGATGTGTAAATGGAAGCCTAGGGATCTTATTTTGATGAGAAGGTCCCTGTGAGGCTTAGGTCATTGAAAGTACATTACTGGGGTCATGCTGACAAAAATCAAGCAAAGTGGGAAAGACTGGGTATGCTATTTATTCTGAAGCTGAATTTAACACATGAGATAGTTAACTGACAGTGAGGAAAACCATTTTCAGACAAGGCACTAAAACTGCAGCAATGGGATGGTATTTCCCTCAAATAATGAGAAGGCAAAAGCAGGGGCTTAGAACTGAGTATGCTTGTTTCTGCACATTCAGTGGAGTCGCAGACCACTGGAGAAGATCAGTCATGATGAGGGTGCTATGCTGGGTAAGCTCCTGCACTTCTAAAGGTAGGAACTGAATCAATGAAAGTGAGGCAGACAGGTTACATGGTCTTGCCTTACCCTCTGGTTCGGCATGGAGACAGTGCACAGCATCTAACTCCATAGATAGCTTCAGAACCCTCAATTTACTGGGGTTATGTTCCTGAAAATGTATATTTCATTCTAATATCAGAGTCTAAAGTAGATGCCAGCAAACAGTATCATAGATGGAGATTTCATTTTTCATACAGCCCTTGATTATCTACTCATACCATAAAAAATAAAGACAGTGTTGGAAGAGAAATATAATGCACTCGACAAATAACAGCAAATAAATGCATAAAGGGAATGAGACAGATTTATGTTAAAGCCACTTATAAATATTTCTTGTATACTAATAGGTATTGCCCCTGATAAAACTCCCAAGTTAAATATTAATAATATTAACATTGATAATATTAATGATAAATAAAATAAATTCAATTTTATAAAAATACCTAAAATACATACATATACATATATATGTATATATATATATGTAAATACCTGCTCAGCTTATAATAAGAGAAATTCAACTCCACTCTGAAAATGTTGGTATTACAGAGCTTTGAAAATGCATTTGTTCTGAACTTATATGCCACCTTTCTGAGATTAAGGCACATTATACTTTAAAATGAATTCCAAAGAAAAGATAGATAAATTTATTTTATTTACCACTGAAATTCAATCACCAAGCTCATATACGAACATATGGCATGTGAGCAGAAAGTATTTTTCAAATACAAAACGTAAATGATTTATCAAAAATTATCAATGTAAAGAGTAAAAAATCCTATTATGCAGCCACAGGAAAAGAACGATGACATAAATAGAGCTTTCCCAGTAAATACTGAAAACTACTGGACCTTCTTAATAGCAACTAAAACTTATTAAACAGTAAGATAATATTTTGGCTATCAAATTTACAAGCCTTTGTATTCAATGGTGATTAGTTTTGGTAAAATGGGCTTATACCACTGGTGGGAGTGTTAACAAGTGAAATCATTAGAAGGACAAATGAGAATTATGGTTGGTATCACAAGGTCTTTTTTTTTTTTTTTTGTCTGAAGATTTATTTATATATTGTAAAGACAGAGAGAGAGCATGAGCAGGAGGGGCAGTGGGAGAGGGATAGAGGAGAGGGAGAGGGAGAGAGAATCTCAAGAAGACTCCATGCTAAGCATGGAGCCTGACGCAGGGCTCGATCTCACAACCCTGAGATCACGACCTGAGCTGAAACCAAGTGTTGGATGCTCAACCGACTGTGCCACCTAGCTGCCCCTGTATCACAAGTTTTAAATTGTTTGTAACTTTGAGCACAACATCTCTACTTTTAGCAATCTCTCCTATAACAATGATTGGGATCAGGACAAAGATCGCCTACAAAGATGTTCATTGAAGCATTACTTAAAATAATTCTTAAAATTGCAAATAACTTAAATTTCCAAGATTTGAAAGTGATTAAATACAACACAGTATTTGTATTTTAAATAAAATATACCACAGAAAAAAATGAAAACAAACCTTTTGAGATGGAAATAAGAAAATTCTCACAACATGTTGCTCCGTATTATTACAAAAAAATAAAAAAATATAATAAAATCAAAATACTAAACTATAGGACATATTTCTATCTTGCTAATCTAACCATACATAAACACAGACACATACACATTTGTGCAGAAAAAAATGGACCAACAAAGCCTCCAAAATACTAATAGCAGTGGATGGATAGTGGGTATGGAGATGATATATCTTCATTTTTTAAATTTTAAAGAGAAAATACATTCTTATAAAAGTTTAAATAATTACAGATTATATAAAGCAAAACTCCCTAATTATCACAATCCCCACTAATCTACTCACCTCTCCACACCTTCCACCAACATACCCACTGGTATTAGTCTGAGATGCAGACTACTCTTTAGTCTCCATCCCCTATTTCCCCCTCCCCCCATCTACCTCCATACTGGTGACCCTCAGTCTATTTTCTGCACTTAGGAATCTGTTTCTTGGATTCTCTCCCTCTCCCTCTCCCTCTCCCTCTCCCTCTCCCTCTCCCTCTCCCTCTCCCTCTCCCTCTCCCTCTCTCTCTCTCTCTCTCTCTCTCTCTCTCTCTCTCCTTTCCCCTTTGCTCTTTAGTTTTGTTTCTTAAATTCCACAGATGAGTGGAGATGATATGGTATTTGTCTTTCTCTGACTGACTTACTTCACTTACTCTCTAGCGCCATTCATGTTATTGCAAATGCCAAGATTCATTCTTTTTTATGGCTGAATGATATTCCATTGTATATATATCTATACCACATCTTCCTGATCCATCCATCAGTTGAGGGACACTTAGGCTGATTCCTTAATTTGGCTATTATAAATATTGTAAATAACGCTGCAATAAACATAGAGGTGTACGTATTCCTCTGAATTAGTATGTTTGCATTTTGGGGGGTAAATACCCAGTACTACGATTATTGGATCATAGGGTAGTTCTATTTTCACTTTCTGAGGAATCTCCATACTGTTTTTCAGAGTGGTTGTACCAGTTTGCATCTCCACCAACAGTGTGTGAGGGTTTCTGTTCTCCACATCCTCACCAACATCTGTTGTTTCCTGTGTAAAACATTTTTGCTTTACCCAGGATTTTCGCTGTTTCAAATAATGTTGCATTGAACAGCTTAGTGTATTTCTGTCTGAACTCTTTCTTTAGAAAACATACATGGAAGTATAATTTTTGGGAAAAAGAAATTGTCTGTTTACTTTCACAGATGCTATCAAATCGTCCTCCTAACTGGCCCTCCTACTTCACACCCCCAAAAACTGTACATGAGAGAACCGAAATCCCTATAGCTTTGACTGAACATTTTTTGTTTCATTTTTATCAATTGAGAAGATTCTTATTTTGACCTGCTTTTAAAAACTTTAGTGAGTTCACTTTTAAAGTTGTTTGGTCATTTATATTTCTACTGTGAGTTGCCAATTTATATCTTGAGTTAAGACTATTCGCTCTTCTCTAATATTTATTCTTTCTCCCTTTGTAATAGGATACATGGCTAGACAGGATGAAGACTACATTTCTCAGCCTCTTTTAAATGTAGGTATAGTCATGTACCTTAATACTGCCCAATGGGATATAAGAACAAAGGTAGAGCTTGTCACTTCCAGGGATTGTTTTGAAAGGAAAAGTGCATGTCCTTTCTCAGCTGGAATTTGGATATGACATTCAGCATTCATCTTGAACCATGAGTAAAAGACCCATATTATGGATGTTGAAAGAACAAAGTAGAGGGGTTTCAATCCATGATAATGATTTAAAAAAACCAAACAAAACAAAACACCTTACCAGTCCTGGACCATTTAATTCTGGACACTGTTTAAATGAGAATTAAATGTCCATTTAAGCCCTTTTTATCATGGACCTCCTGTCACCTGCAATTTAACCTTAATCTTAATTGATAAAATACCTTTCCCCAATTTTTCTTTTTTCCTTATTGATGTGAAGTTCTTTATAAAATATGGATAGAATATCCTCTGTCTGCCAACAGAAAATCATGAAACAAATTACATAAATCCTTTTATTCATCCATTCATACATCAGTTTAATAATTCATTACATTGCAACTTTTACCCAAAGGCAATGCTTGGGGATGTGTGAGGGGAAGGTGCATTGTCGACACCATGAGGAATCCCAATAATAACAATAAAAAGTTTCCCAAACCTGTCTATATGTATATGAGATATAGGTATTAGAGTTATCAAAGGAGATGAAGATATTTTTCTTATTTTCCATAAAGAAAAATAAAAAAAAAAACCTCCCTAACTTCTGGCTTTTATTGGCTAAGAGGATAGTCTTACAGCTTTGGAAAATCATCTCAAAATCACAATCCTAATTTTGACCCTCAGGGTACTGCATTAAAACTCCATTTGGTAAGCCACATGTTATTCCTGCAGGTATACATTGATGAATACACTCTATTTATATACAAATCTAGTACGCTCCTTAAGCAGATTTTCTGTTCAGCTGTAGAAGCTGAAGCTTTGAGGTTCTTTCCTTGCATGGGCCTCTTCATGGCTCTAGTGGGGATCTAGCAATGTGCCTATGTGGACAGGTATTTCTGGAAATTTGAAAAGACATTTTAATAGTAGTTGGTTGGGACAGGTGTATGTTTCCACTTCAGTGTCCTTCTTTGATAGAATTCTAGGTAGCATTCTCCTGGACTATGTGACATTAAAGTTGTACCGGGCATTTGGGGTGTCTAACTCAGGGGAATTTGAGCTAAATATACATTTTGCTTGCTATTTAGATATATGTATGGAGTTTACAGTTAGCTCTGTAATGAATTAACTTAGTTCCAGGTATTTTGGCACAGAAACACCTTCTAGGATCCTCCCTAGCACTGAGTTTGATGGCATGTTCACCCAATGCCATGGCTGATGGTCAGGATCAGGGTTATGATAGGCCATCCAGCACCAGCATCAGAAGTATGTGGGAAGAAACACACAAGGCTTGAAATGTAAGGATCCAGAAGCTCATCTGTGGATATTTCTTATACTCACCAGATGTGCAGAATGATAAGCAGAAGATTGATTCCCATCCATACCTTGTCCAAGGCAATTTACACAATCATAAACACAATGTGAGCACTTTTATTTTTTAAAGAAAATAACTTGAAATAGAATTTAGTAGTATTCCTGTGCTTGAGAAGCAGAAATCTATAGCAATTCTACAGTGAGTATGTCAAGTGAAGTTATGTGTTGAGGTACTCTCATATACTGGATCATATCTTACTCTATCTGACATCTTAACCAGAAGAAATCTGGACTTCAGATGAAGTAGCACACAAATTGCCACAGCTTAGCAAAATGTCTAAAGAAGCAAGTACTCTATTCCAATGACCAAATTCCTATACTGTTTGTCAATAAAGAACTATATGTAGCAATGAACAGACCTTTTGATTTTCTGATAATTAATGAAGAGGAGTAATCACAGGGTCATATCGGAAAAAGATTTAAGTGTTTTGCTGATTTGACATGATACAGTAATATTGACAAAAACAACATCGAACTCATAATATGCAAATGTTAGCAGCACACCAAAATTCATTGAGGAGTTTGGTCAATTTATTGAGTATTTAAGAGTAACATTATGCCGGGACAACTGAAATGCATTGAAGTCTTACAGACCTTATGTAAAAGAAAATTACTAGAGGTTTCCTCGAATTTAAAAACAAGCCTAAAATTGTTTAAAATATTCCAAAAAGAAGTTGTGAAGCTGCTAGTTACTTCCCATACCACCAATAAAAAAAACAAATTTTAAGCAATCATGTTTAGAGAAAGACTAAGATGGCACTTTAAAAAAAAATCCCTACCATCTGAAAAGACTATCAAAGGCTGTGCTAACAAAAAGTGTGGGAATACTTTTTGTTACCAAAAAGTATCACAGAGGGATGTCAGGTGGTTGGTTAATCAATACATATAGTATGCTGTTCATTTAGAAGTGTGATTTTCATGGTATCTTTTGGCTTTTTAAAATCTGTAATCTGTTGTGATTTGTTTTCTCATTCTCAATCATACTAATAATTTTGCATTCTTTTTCTTAAAAAGGAACCTTCCCCAAAAATGGTGTAGTCTTAGATCCCACAGAATCTGAATCTGTCTCTGCCTCTCTGCTGAAGATCTTCTCAGGTCTTCCTTCACTGGTCACCAACCACATGTTCCCCAAACACATCTGGACTCGACTGCTCTCACTACCAGGGCCACTTTGCAGAGAGTGCCCTTGTCAAACTCTGAGACTTAACTTTAATCCAATGAAAAGTCTCAGCTTTACGTGGCTCTCAGCCCTACACGAGGAGCCCTTTCAGCAAGGAGCTTCTCCCAGAGTGAATGAAATGTTATAGCTTCCCAGGCACTGGATTTTGCAGAGCAATCAGGTGATGAAAACTGCAAGGGTGTCAGCATGGCACGCGGCACACCTTGAGCAAAGGCGATGGCTAAGCAGCTGAATTTTCCCTCCTCTCTGCCTTATGAGGGATGTCCAAGGTGGGGGGGGGGATTTCTTCCTTGCAAATTTCCCTCCAAAGTCCTCTGTGCCATACAAACATACCTGTTAAGAGACCAGCGGGGTCTCTTGCACTCCTGTGAAGTTGTAGCACACACAAATGTACTGGATAGCTTAGTACCTTCCCTTCCTTAGTTGCCCTTTATTCTCTACCCTAGCCATCCTGAGCTTTCACTTCCAAAATACAGGAATGAATTATTGCCTCCAGCGGCTCTGCTCTATAGAAGACTCTGGAGAGGGGGGGAGGGGAAAGCTCTGGCAGCTACCCCATAGGAAGCACTCATTACTGTCAGCTCTTGTCCTTACCAGGGTTATCCATATCAAAACAGGGGAGTATCAGATGACCTCTTGTTACATACTGAAATCCAACATGAGGAATAAAAACAATGAGTGAAATTCAATTCAAAGGTAGAAAAAAATCACACTTAAGATCGATTTTAAAAGAATATCGTATTAAATTTTTAACATGGAGAATGAAACTATAAAAACAGACTGCATTTTTAGGGCCAAGGGTGGGTTAGCTGTGATAGATGGACAACGTGTGCATACATGTACACAGACAGACACACACGTACCACAAGAGCAGCAAAAATAAAGCATTTCTGTTCATCCTTGCAGAAAACCTATTACTGTACCAATGCAAAAGTGAAGGCTCCTAACAATTCAATTTGTGTACGTCTGCAGCCGTGTTTGGTTCACTATCATTTTTCTCCCCTGAAAAGCGGTGGCCACTCCTGTCTCAGAAGCAGGACGCGTTTGCCTGTTCCACCCGGTCAGCTCTAGACAGATGGCCACAACACACATTTTCAAATCATGCCAAAACAAAGATTGAATCTGGCAGAAGCCTTAACCCATAACTTCCTTTCCCAAAGACGCTAAATACATTTGCTTGGTAGCCTTCCTGACGGCGTCAATTAAACCCGGGAGCACGTAGGAACAGACACGCTGAGCCAAGTTTTAGAGGAGGAAATAATGCAAAAATGCATGATTGAAATAGGCCTCACCAAACAAGAAGACTTATGTTTCTCTCTCTTGTGGAAATATAAATCCTACAGAGTGTGTAATTTTGATTTGCATTTGGAGTGTAGGAATATAATTCAACAAGGTGGCACAGTACTGCTTCCAGGTGGGTGCCACAGGAGTGCTCTTCATGAGGAGAGTGAGTTGTGGGTGCGCAATACGCTTGGAAGGCTACCACGTTTATAAAAGAAGCCATGGAACTCTGTCTGCCTAATTCCCACATGTTCCATGGCCACATATTCATTCCCCAATGAACACATCTTTCCACATCTACAACAATACTTAACTCCCCAGATGTTCTCACTGGTGCTTCATCACAGTGAGGACCCATCATCAAAGGGGTGTGGCTAATCTGAGGAGCGTGCAGACGGTGTCCTTCTCAAATGGCACTTTTCTCTCCTGTCACAGATACTCCAAGGAACTGGGCTTCTCCGATTGGTGTGTGTGTGTGTGTGTGTGTGTGTGTGTGTATGTGTGTGTTTTTAAGATTTTTATTTGTTTATTTATTCATGAGAGACATAGAGAGAGAGGCAGAGACATAGGCAGAGGGAGAAGCAGGCTCCCTATGGGGAGCCCAATGTGGGACTCAATCCCAGGACCTTGGGATCATGACCTGAGCCAAAGGCAGATGCCCAATTGCTGAACCACTCAGGTGCCCCTCCAATTGGTGTTTTAAGGCAATCACTGGAAGAGTCTAGAAAGGCATGTTTTTTAGACCCTGAGCAAATTATCAGGGCACATGTGTATTCAGAGAAAAAGCATGTCTGTAGAACTGTGTCATTGAATTTTTGAAAAATTATAATCAATTTGGACTAGAAATTAGGGCTCTGTCTTGGATTCACCTCAGTGCATTAGCCATGTTAAATGGTAGCTCATTTGTTCAAATCAGTAAAGGACAACAGAATTCTATTTCTGACCAAGTGTGTTTAATGATTATTTACCAGGTTTATTGATCACCAGCAAGTTTATTCACTTCCTTGTCCTTTTCTAGAATGCCATTGCTTAGCTTATGTGAAATTGTGCTATAGTTTTGTCCCCATGAGACGTCCCCATGTGACAAAGGGACAAGCTTGAGACCATCAGGAATAAAGAAATCACCTCTTACTGTGTGTCTTGAGAGGGACGATCTGCACAAATAAGAAGACTTTTTTCCAGTCAAATCTTGTTTACCATGGACCTCTGAGTAGCAAAATACTGTGAGTACAAGAACACTATCAGACACCGTTCTCCTCTCCTGAAACAATTTAAAATTGAGTCAGGTTGTGACTTGACAAAGCTCACTAAGAATGATTCAGTGTCAGATTTTCTTAATTTTCTGTCATTTTCAGAAGATGAAAGATCCTACCATAAGGGGTAGAAGATGAAAGATCCTACCATAAGGGGTATTTAGGCATCCAAACATTTTTAACCTTAGTTATTTTAGGGTCAATCTTTGATGTGACTCCCTGTTCCTGAGAGCACCCCAAGCACAGTTGTGTGGTCCAGGGGCCTTGAGATGAGCATTGATGGATGGGAGTCCACCCAGGCCCTTGGGAGTGGCCAAGCAGGTGCCTCTGTCCGAGGGCCCCTTGGCCCCACTCCGCTATGCCTCTATGTAAGGGGCCGATCGCTGAGCTGTCCTGCCTCCTCTGCTCAGTTGTCCCTCTCCTCCTTCTAATTGCCACATGCTCTACCCTGTACCCTCTATGTCTAACCTGGGGCTGCTGCTAACTCTGGTTGGCTGGGAGCAGGCCCCGGGAAAGCATGCAGAACAGTTGCTGCATCATAAGGAGCCAGGTGCCCCAAGTGGAAGCTCTTTCACATGCGGGAGCTCACTGGTTAACGGGATTCTGCAGGGTCCTCCTCGGGGCAAACTGCAAAGGTGGCGCTGATTCTTATGACAGTTTCGTTTTCCCTCAGAGACATTTTCACAAGGCAAGGCTTTTGGCAGCTTTCACTTATCTTTAGTCTCTCTGTGTTCCCAGCAGTCTGACAATCAGACAAGTGGGCTTTATCCCAGAACTAACCAGAATTGGAGCTGACTTCCTAAGCTTGCTTTGCTTTGGCAAAAGGGCCCTGCTGGTCTCCCTCTCTGCTTCCGGGGGGGATCCTGGGGCCCTGAAAGCCACTCTCAGGACTGCAGCCTCTGGGCAGACCCAGGCACGGGCTCCTGAGCACACGAAGCTTTGCAGTCAGGCCTGGAGCCTGGTGATCCTGTCTGGGGGAATCATCAAAGCTTCCAGGGCCTGGTTGTTGGGGCGCCAATTCCCTAGCCCTTCACCCACTTAGCATTAAATGCCAACGCATGCTGATCCAAGGGCCCAGGATGGGAAGGGCTTACAGAACAAGTTTAACCCCCAGATGTGCACAGGGCTGATGATAACTCTTGATATCTTTGCCTGTTAAGAAGCTTGAGAATGTGTTGGTGTCCTGCTGTGGTTAGATTAGCTACTCTGTCCCTAACACCACATTCTCACTCACTTCTCACTGTGATCTGACAGGTTATACTTTGTCATCCCAGTTTTTCAGGTTTTTTTTTTTTAGGGAGAGGTAAGTCAGTCTCCATGAGGCAAAATGAATTTGTCCCAAAATCATGCTCCCTAGTTAAAAAACGCTAGGATTTGTCCTCAGGCTTTCCTGGAACCTTTGCCCTGCCCCCTGGCCTGGCGCTGGCCCCTGTATTACTCATGGCAAAGTTTCCCTGGGACACTGTCACTTGATGCAAGGCATCCCAGTCTTAAATGTCTCTTGGCTGCTTGAAGATCAAATACAAATTTCTTAGTGTGAGGTTTCTTAGCTCTGTCTACGTCTCCTAATGGCAGTCAGCTCATGAAGGAGAACAAGGAAAAGCAGCCTGTCTGATTCCTGACACAAGGTGGCCAAAACCTCCATTTTCTGTGACTCAGTGTCCTGACCATGGCTTATCAGACCCAAGGTATGCATGGGCCCTGGGAGCAGACACAGGCAGGACAGTTGTCCGGGGTCTGGTTCATCTCATTTGTACCCACCTCCCTTTTGATCAATAGCACACATGGCTCCTGAGTATGGAAATATGGTCCAAAGAAAGAGAAGCTAACTGGCCCATAAGGAGATTGAATCCACTTAGCCTCATTAGTGACTAGGTTTTAACCAAAAGATGCAGATAGTGAGGTGCTCTGGAGCTCCCACTTATAGCGTTTGTAAAGCAAAAGCACAGTGAAATAAAAATAAAAGCTTCGTATTAAGAACTGGCCTCTTTGCCCAAGTGATGTTTATTGGATGTGAAGCTGTTACGTGTCCAGATGTATTTCTAAGTACATGTGACATGTCAGCTGCCTACAGATCATCTGCTTCCTCCTCACATAGCCCGCTCAAAATCAACATGAAGTGACAGAAAGGAACCAATATCAGTGTCCTGCATTCTGCTCACAAAACCACCCTGACATGTCAACTGACAGTAGAAAAATCCCAGGCTTCCGTTGAGGGTCCTGATTTTCATAACATTGGCCATGCGTTTCAAGGAAATGCATCTCAAAATAATCAACTCTGAACTCCAGGGCTTCAAGAAGGAAGACTGGCTACAAGACCAGCAGGGATGTTCTTCTCTTTCATTCTGGGGATGCTTACTGTGTAGTCTTATAAATGGCAAATTTAAGTGGCCATGGAATCTAATCTGGATGCATATATATATTTTTTTAAGCATGGTGTATGGGTAAATGCCAGCTGGCGTGGTACCCCACTCAGAGGCCCAAGCACTAGAGGCTAAGAGAGGGGGACACAGGAGAAGGAGATGGGGGCGGGAGACAGAGAGGGCATGGAGGAAGACAGGTGGGTAGGAAAGGGGAGGAGACACTTTGGAGGGAGATGGAGGAGGGGGCAGGGGTGGGTGGTTTGCCATAGCCCTCTCCCACCACAGGTGAGGGGATCTGGAGTTGGCCTACATCCCTGCAGGGAAGGCTTCTGGTAGTGGCGGGAGCAGCTGAGGCCCACAGCCACACAGGACCTGCCAGGAAGCCAGAATGGTCCCAGGCGATGTCTCCCAGAATCTCCCCCAGACCCTAGGATCTAATAGCTTATCTGGCATGGCCACCATCTGCTTATTCCCAATTGGAAGTTTCTCTGATGGAGAATTTATTTGGATTCCTAATAAATTCCTACCAGGAGGACACAACATTTGTTACTAATGGAGAGGGAGTACCTGAGAAAGTGCTAGATCATGGGATTCACATGGATCTTCCTTGCCAGCTTACTGGTGCCCCATTATTGACTCCTGACACTTTTTCCGTGAGCAGCCACTTTTGCAAAGGAGCAAGCCAAAGAAAAATGCCAATGCTTATGAGGGATGAGTGCATTTGGAAGTTCAAAATTAAAATAGCTTTATGGGGTCCCATTGAAGCACACAGTTTTAAAACATCTTAATACTTCATTGATAGAAGTATGAGAATAATAGTACTGCTTTTCAGACCCTGAAAGATCATATTGGGTATTTTTGAGAAGCTGCAACATAGAGGCAGATTTCTAAGGCTTTCTGAAGAGGGTGCTTTATACTCAAAGTGTGCTGGTATTCATTAACATGTGTCATCCTCACACGGGGTTCTCAGCCTCAGCACTGTGGGGATTTGGGGCAGGATAGACAATTCTCTGCTGTAGGGCTGCCCTGTGCATTGCAGGATCTTTGGCAGCATCCCTGGTCTTGACAAACTAGATCCCAGTAGCACCCTTCCCCAGTTGTGACAACCCAAGACCCACTGCCTAATGTCTTGCTTGGGGCAGGAAGGGGGAGATGGACCGCAGGCTGCAGAATCCTTTAGCCCTCTCCCTACACACCTATGAAACCCTACACCCTAGAATGAAACCAAAAAGAGGTAATATTATTACCCCAGTTTACAGATAGGAAAGCAATCACAAGCTTATTGAAATGAATGTGCTTGTTGCAAGGTCACAGGGCACAGTGTATAAGAATTAGCCCCTTATAGGCAACTGCCCTGTGTCCGTGGGGCACCGCGATCACGGGCTTAGGATGACAGTTGCCTGCTCGCCCTAACTCAGGCCTCCTCCCTCTCTGACGCAGCAGGAATGGCTTTCAGGCCAGGGAAGTCCAGAATGACAGGAGGGGACAGCCCTCCTGCCCCAGGGGTCCCCACTTTATGGAGCCTCCCAGCAACAGCCTCCTGTGTGGCTGAATGACTTTCCTTGTACTGAGGTCTTCGCCCTCAAGGCTGAGTTATTTCCTAATCCTTATGCTTAATATCTTCAGAAAGACTCATTTGAAAAACAGATTGAGTCTGTATTGAGATTAGTTAGCCTTGTTATGAATGCAGGGTGCTAATCCTCAGCCTACAAAAAATGCAAAGGAGGTTTTGACTGAGCCATCTAAGGGATGACCCAGAGCTGCTCTAGTTTGTTAGCACGACCTTGGCCGCAGTCCTGACATTTTTTCTCCACCCTCATTGGTCCTAATACCAAGGGAACTCTTCCCATGATTTCTGGGTGGCTAGGTGGGGATGGAGTGAGCAATTCGGGGTAGGGGCTTGGTTATAGGATTGTGGAGAAACTAGGTGAATCTGCAGCACCTGACACATTTTGTGGAGAACTGAGCTGCTGAGTTCGAGACGAATGGCCACCGTGGTGGCTGGACATACCCGCTGGGCCCACAGATATGGGGTGCATGGTGCACTAGAAAGAGGGAGACAGCTCAGTTGTGATCCATCAGGCTATCAGGGAGCACTTCGACTCCTAGTAGAACTTTACATAGAATGATTTAAGAAATGTACTTTAGCTATCCTAACAACTTCAAGGAATTCATAATCCATCATGTATTTTTGAAGCTGTGGTGATGGCATGGTCCTGAATCCATGGGAAAGCAATTAATTAGAAAACGTGCTACTCTGGACTTCTAAAATGGTCAAATGCTGAGAGGTGTTGGGAAGAAAACAAAAAAACAAAACAACAACAACAAAAACCCACTGTGATTAAAAAATGCCCCAGCCCAGGAGAGCTGTGTTACATGATGTGTAAGAGCAGTGATGGGATAGCTGAGTCTCAGGTACATGGTTGGAGGGGACCCATCCCAGCTTCTTCATTTTCTCAATCAGAGCAGTAGGACTGCCCAATAGCAGAGGGGAGCTTCCTCTGGCACCCATCTATATTTTGGCACTGATTTGGGAGCAGAGAAGGGTGTGAAATCAGTGCAATGTGTTTGTTATTCAAGGCACCTCTCTCCCAGTGGATCTACACAGCCAGATAATATGCCTCTAGGGCCAGAGAGAGGACCCTCCTTCCTTGTTTGGTACTGGGAGGCTGGGACACGTTCTGACATGAAAACCAACGGATGGGATGAAACCATCTGAAGCTTCAGGATAGACCACATCTATTGGACATGAAAATGACCTTCTTCCCATTTCCAAACCAGTTTGTAGCAATCAGGCTATCACTCTTGAGCACCTCTCACCCATAACTTGTCTGGGCAAATGCAGTAAACTGATGCCCAGCTTAAATAATAACTTCAGTGAGACATGATTCTTTATAATTACTCTTGCACCTGAGGAACGGAACACTCTCATTAAGAACAAGCTGGCTGGAAGCTTGAGATTATTACCTTGTAGCCACTGCATTCCACAAATCACTTCACACAATGGGGTGGAGGGAGCCCCGTGTAAGATTAGAAGAGTGACACGCTCTTGCAGAACAGTTTGAGGGTTTCAGATAATGCACATAGGGCTGACCCTACCCAGGCTCAGGGACTCCCAGACAAAGGTGATTGTAGTGGAGGTGGGCCCACCGGGACCAGAGCCACCATCCGGGATTTCCAAGCTGACTGAACCCGCTGCCAGCCACCACTGCCGGTCCCAGGATTTGCAGTGAGGTTGCAGGATCCAGCCGCCCTGCATTGCTATGTGACAATTAAATATGCAGCAAAAAAAAAATGTGGGAGCACCCCCACCTCAGAGCATCCACCCTCAGGGGACAGGGGCTTGGCCCACACTCAGCATCATTAGAGCCCCGTGGTCAAGGCCCTCCAGCGTTAAGTCTGACACCTACCAATTTACACTAATTCTTTCTCACTCCTGGAGTTTCATGCTATAGAACATTTCTCTGCAAATTCTTTAATGTGTGAAATATGAAAAGAGTTAAATATGCTCCAAGGGAAAGGGAGGAATCATCCCAAATTAGTATTTTCAAAGAAATTAAAGACTTGGCTTATTTAACACATAGGAAACTATGAATATCACCAATCAATGTGGGGAGAAGGGAAACGATTCCATTTGAGAATGAGGGGCTGCATGGATCAGGAATAATTGTGCAAACAGATCCCTACAGAACCCCCACTCATGCCCCCCCCCCCCCCCCCCCGCCACCCTCACCCCCCACCGCCCCTGCCGTGAGGAAACGTGCTACCCGGGATCTTGTCGTAGCCTTGTTCAAATGTGTGACATTGCCTTTGGAATTTGTCACTCTAGGAGTTACAGCTGATGTTACAGCCTGAAGTGGAGCTAAACCAAAATAAACAATCTGCTCTATTCTGCTTAGGCTAATACGACAGTGATGTAAGGCCCCCGCACACAGGCAGCGGCAAAATGCTTTCTCCACCCTGCGTGCCTGCAACGCACACCCTCACCAGTGCAGGGCTCGGCCGGGAGGGGGATCTGGGCTCCCTTTAATTATTAATGCTGCTGAGGGAACCCGGGAGGGGCTCTGGGCAGAAATTTAACATTTTGCCTTGGAAGGCAACAGAATCTTTCTGTTTATATCAGCGGGCAGAGCAAGCTTTTAAGCTTAACACACACAAGTCTTTTTTATTTGATTGTTCTTGAGCGTGGGTGACCCCTGTCTTTCTGAGTCTGCAGGTTCTGCTGATACACTAGGGGATGGTGGGAGTTTTCATTATAGTTCACAGAAAGGGCGTACTGCTTACAGTATATATAGATTTTTAAGCCACCCACACAGACGCATTTCCAGGTGTCTTAAATACCCAATATGTTTTTTGGTGCATATTTGGTCTTTTGCCAGCAAGTGATTCTCCTGGTATTTTCAGTGCCCTTTTTGCCACAAAGATAACAGGCTTTTGTCTTTAAAGCGGAGGTGGGTATTTACTACCTAGGATATGGCTTTCTTTCTGAAGAGGCTCTTAGCCTGCCTGGTTTGATCACGTTGAGGATGGCTTTCCCTCTAGGACTGGTTTTAGCAACACTCCACCCGCGCTGTCCTATTTCAAGCCCCAGTGTTTCCGATCTGAGTGCAGCATTATTCTCGCTCTTTCCCTTTAATTCATTCCCACCCAGGATCCCAGGAGTCCCCGTACGCAGGCTACTCACTCCACAGCACAGGCTGGCACTGGTACGCAAACGGTCTCAGCGAGCCCCCTAATCTGGTTATGCCTTCCACTCAGGATCACTTGCTCCGGATGAAGGGGAAATTACCATACATAATTCAGTTAAAATTGTCAGCTTGAGTGGCTTGGATTAAATCTGGCCTCTACATGCAATCAATTTCCAATTTTATCACCTCATCCTAAGCAAAGCGTGAACAAGAAGAGTTCAGTGAACTTGGATGGAGATGAAACAGGGTCCTCTTTAATAAACAGATGCTTTTTAAACCTCCTCATTTTTCTAAATTGTGATTTTCTAAGTGCGAACCAGAGACAATTATAATGATCATACACCTCTCCAGGATTTCTCCATGGAGTAAAACTAGGGATGAGTTCATAGACAGGGAAGGTAGGACCTAGGAAGAAACAAATTCCTTGTCCTGTCTGGATGCCAGGCTGGAAACACCTCTCCGTTCCAGCCAGGTGTCCCTTCTTCCACAGAGGTGTTCTTGGAGTCAGGGGAGGGCCCCCGGCCTGTGAGAAGTGGGCCTTCCCTGCTCTTGAGCACAGGCCATAAAACGCGCCCAGGTTTAGGATGAATGCCAGTGACAGCACCTGCAAAGCTGATAAGGCATCGTTTTGCATCTGGCTCACCTTCCAAGAGTGGGATTTTTATGCCTCTCATCTCGCTCTACTCCCACGGTCCTGGCACCGGGCAGCTCACGCTCCCAAACCAATCCGCGTGGGCTCTGCCTTGCAGCCTGGGTACCCAATGTGGGGGCGGGGGGGGGGGGCTGCTAATTCCTCAGCACGGGCAAGGCTCTGGCAGGGACACCCTATGGGAGAAAGTGTCCCATCGCTGCATGCTCCCTCACAGATGTCCACCCCTCCTTAAAACAGCCTTCAGCTTCCCAGACAGACAAAAAATTCTCCTGACTGCAAATCTGTGAATTTTTCCTTCCTCCCACTAATGGGATGGTGTGAATAAACATTGCAGAGGGGGAAAAAAAAAATAAGAGCAAGAAGGAAAACCATGAAATCCTACCCCTAGATGGGGCTACCGTCTGCAAGTGTTCTCTGTGCGTCTGTTCTTTAAAATTCAGTTCACTGAAACTGAGATTGAAATTAGGTATCAACAGAGAATTTACAATTTAAATCAAACTTTGACTCATGTAATTAAGTCTTTAGTCCTGTGAACCTCATTCACAGCCTCAGCATTAGGCTGCTGTAGGATTCCAATTGATAAATTTCTTGACTTCCTGGGTGCCTGATTTGAAAAAAGAAAAAAAGAGGGTGAGGAAGGGAGGAAGGGAGGGAGGGAGGGAGGAAGGAAGGAAGGAAGGAAGGAAGGAAGGAAGGAAGAAAGAAAGGAAGGAAGGAAAAGAAAGAGAAATAAGAAAGAAAGAAAGAAAGAAAGAAAGAAAGAAAGAAAGAAAGAAAGAAAGAAAGAAATCCAAGTCTGAAATGTTGAATAAACTGAGAGGGAAGAGTGGCTCATGTTTCTGTGTTCTTCAAGGACAGATGATGGCTAATGAGAAACTAATGGTGAGCCTTCCCTGAGTGCTCGGTGAAGCTGTGTAGGCTTCCATCTGTCCATTTGGTAAATAAGTCAAAGGAAGGAGCTCCGCCTTCCAAGTGGCATCTGCAATCTGCATTGTGTGAAAGCACTAGGGAATGCCAGGTGAGGGGCAGGACAGGGCTCTCTGTGATTTCTGAGACCCAGTTCACAGCAGTGACAGCTACTGTGAGAAGGGAGAGGCATCATTAGGAGAAGGGAAGGTCTGCTTGCTTCTCCTTTTCAGACTTACCTCCCTTGCCTAGGACAAGACATGATGGAAGGTACCTGTTGGGGTGGTGCTGCTGCTCTGTGACTACTTGAAGTGCTAAAATGTTTAGAGTCCTTACGACACTCCAGGTGTTGTTTCAATTGCTTTAGATACACGGATTCATTTAATCCTTAAAAGCATGTCATGATTTAAGCATTATTATAATCCTCACTAGAGATTTAACTAACTTGTCCAAAATTGGGGCCTGGACTCTCAAACCTTACTTTAGAGTCTTCTAAGACTAGGGCCATTCTCAAAACTCAGCTTGACCCACAGAATAACAGAGGGGCTCCCTATTCATTGGGAGGCAGTGTGGTTTCAAAAAATGAGCCTTGCAGTCAAGGTAGACTTCTAACCAACGCCTTTCCACTGCTCCAGGTTATATGCCTCAGGCATCTGCTGCTTTAAGAACTTAACTTGAATACTTGAAAGCCTTCCTGGGTGCAGGGGAGGCAGCCTGGATGCAAAATGGATAGGAAGCAGGAGCACCTTCAATTAGCTCCACTGTCAACTCCTCAGGGACACAGAAGGAAAGTCTGAGGAGTGATCTGGAAGGTATATATTAGTGTGCAAATAGACCAAATGTGTCTCATTGTATAATTTTATTAGCAGTGACGGTTTTAAGGAAGTTTTAGCAATATTTCCAACTCTGGCATCGACACCTGGCAGGTTCCATTTTATGTTTATCAAGTTATCCGATGACATACAAAAGAAACATTTGAAAATCTTCAGGCCAGCCCTTCATGTGCCAGGCATTGCTTGCCTACAATTGGAAGAGCCAACACGGAAATCTCTCTCCTACCTGCTGAAGAGCAAAGGAGAGGGCTCAGCCTCCCTGCCCCCCAACATGTAGAGACCTTCACAATGCTTGCCACCTCTTCCTCTTTGTAAGTTCATCTCAAAAGAAACCTCATGGCTGAGCAGACAGGCAATCAAGTGGAAAGTGCAGACAGTATAATTACAGAGGGTGGAGGGCTCTGCAGATGGCGTTTGGGGCATCACAGTTAATATGAGGGCTGTTTCAGGAGACTCAGATGTGAGCACGTTATTACAATTGGAACCAGCAGCTAAAGCACATGTCCCTGGTTATCCTGAGAGCAGCGTACTCCAGGCAGCCAAGAGCTGGGAAAACTATCTGGGAGGGCACCAACATCACAGGTGGAAAGCCCTATTTTTCTTAATAAAACCCACTAACAAAACAGAAGGCGTCATGAAGTGCAGTGAAAGGTCACTGCAATAGCCCCGGGGAGATTAAGAGGAAATAAATGCATTTTAGTAGCCCCCAACCTGAGGTTCCTCCCCTTATTCCTTACAGCAAGACGTTAGTGGCATACCATGCTTGCGCTTATGTTGCAAGTAGTAGATGCAGATGGCTTTAGTAGTAGATGTGCAAGTATTTGAGCTGAAGCTCCCGTTTCAAATAAGAGAATATAAAGCAAACAAGAGAAAAGCATCTACTACTAGGTAATCTGAATTAAAAAATAGGAATGGTGATCAAGAGCGAGGCTGCCTTGTTGATTTCTGGGTGCCTTCAGTTTCTGGCCCACCGAGGGCTCCTCCCCGTCCTCCTCCTCTTTATTCTTCATGATGATGTGCGTTCTCATTTGACAGTTTCAGCGGATCGAGGCTGAATGTTAAGTTTTCTGCCAAAATGGGTTCGGTATCTTGTCAGCGATTTCCTTTAGTAAAATGCACTTTCATCTTTAATCTACTGAGGAGTGCTGTTCGTGACAGGAGATCCTTGGAGAAAAGAAGTCTGGGGGCCAGTCTGCTACCTCTTTTAAATTGGCTTTACCCAGATCAGTAAATACAAAGATGAGGCCAAAAAGGGTTAATAATTTGTATTCAGAAAAGCTTAAAAGGATTGCATTATTTAAGCTTCTCATGAAAGTCCACAACCAGACTCGACACTCTGCCTCTAAAGCCAGCTCGACCCCATGACTTTCCTTTGTTCAGACTCACAGCTCCATTGTTCTCCCAGCAACTACCCAATTGCAAAATCGGGAGAGCATGAGAGACACCTTCTGCTCGCTTCTCCATCTTATCAGACAGCCGGTTAATCGGCTGATGGTTGTCAGGTGTTGAGTCGCTAGTACTTCGTGCAAACTGTTTTCTTTTCTGCTTTATATTTATTCGCACCTGGAAAATAGGATAAAATTCTCCCTCTCAACTCTCCTTTTTTAGATCCATGTATCAGCTGGATGTCTAAGTTATACCATGGGAGAGTGTGATCGTGTCAAGGCCAGTTCGAATGGAGTTTGCATCTAGGGCAAATCCCCCCAGGATCCCCGGTTAGCAGCTGTGCAGATGCCACCTGTCTGGGAGGCTCCAGGCTGTCCCCACTCTCTGGGTGACTTCTGCTAGGAGGGCTTTGTGGGCTGATGAGGACACAGAGGAAGAATCCAAGGCTTACAGGAGCATTTAGATGTTTGGGAGTGAGGGTGACCAATACGAGTTCTCAGCTACTTGGAGGCAATGTGAGTAGAGGTTGTTCAGGCCACTGTTTCTGTCCCATCACCTTTAATAAACACGGAGCAGGAGGAAAAAAAGATATTAAAGTCTTGAAGAGCAAAAGGGATCTTTCAAAAATGCATTCCTTGCTCATAACGGGTGCAAAAACTCTTCTCTTCATTACCCAGTTGAAAGAAATGATAAAGTAGTAGTGAAGGCAAAAGTAAAAGTCTGTAGGATATTTTACATCTAAGGGAAATAATCATCCAGTCTGTCAGGCGGCCAACATTGACCATCAGAGTCGGACCAAAGTACAGAGCCTGGACAGCCAATGTCAGGCTCCTTTCATAGGGCTGACTGGCGGAACTTTCTGCTCTGACGGACCTGCTCCGTGTCTGCCCGGACTGTGTGCTAGCCACCAGCTACGTGTGGCTCCTAAGCACCTGAAGAGTGCCTTACACAACTGAGAAACTGACTTTTAATTTTACTGAATTACTTTTCATATTAATTGAAATAACCACAGTAGCTCGAAGCTACTGCATCGGATGACACAGGGTAATGAGTTCATGATGCTGGACCTGCCACCAATGTGGACGTTCAGAGTCAGAAGCAGAGGAAATGCAAACACAAGGGTGCATAAGGCAACAGGACAGAACTTTCAGAAGTGCAATGACCAGGCTCGAAGGCCACTTGCTTCTCACGGTGGAAGGTCTACCAGAGGCACAGAATCGGCGTATAGTGTTTATAGAATATCTAATAGGTGGATGGGTCTATATTTATCGTGAATAATATCATGAACAATAATAATGTTGGGAATCATAACAATGATAACGAGAACTAACTTTTGCAGAGATTACTAATGGGAAGCACTTCGCATGGTGCAAACCGACGGGGTCACTTAAATGTGGACAAGGAAATGGAGGACCCAGAAAATGAAAATAATTCAGCCAGGATTACAAGCTTAACAATGGTAGAGTCAAGCCTCGAACCAACTCCTCTCTGACTCAAAATCAATAAGCTTTTAAGCACTAAACATTTAAAATGGGCTATGGCTGAGCTGATCCACTGTTGGACCAAGCACTTAATTCCCTGAGACCTCAGGCTACTTGGGCGTCCAGGGGGGCCAGAGTGCCTGGGCCCGTAGCCTCCAGGCTGGCGGCCTCTGTCCAGAAGCAGCATTATCTTTCCACCCCAGTGAGGCCTGTGACTATCATCACTTTTCTCTGTGTGCTATGAAGCAAAAATGAGAGGCACCGAACAACATTCTGAGAAAAGCCACATGGGACTATCCCTCAAAAGTTAAAAATAAATGTGTCAGCGAGGAATCAGGCACATCCTTTGCCTTGGTCCGTGAATAGCACTGGAGGCAGGGAGATTTTCTCAAGTGCCATGAGATTTTAAAATCTAGTCTGCAGGAAAAGACGTTATAAATAAGGCAGAGTCAGAAATCACCCTGACGTTTACATAGCGAGTGATGGTTAAAATCCTAAATGAGTAAAGTAAGACCCCAGGAGTCACCAGGGATTCATTTTCCAGATATCATTACAGAAATAAACATCTTGGCAGGTAAAGTTGGTATCATCCTCATTCACAGACACATGGGTCAAATCAGGTGTCTCTACACCACTCCTCCTACCTAGTTGAGGACAAGGGACATGTGTCCAACAGGCCCCCGTGCTGACTCCCACCTATCACAGCTGTCGCTCTTCCATTCACTGAGCATGCTGCCTCCTCCACCCACCAAAGATTTTGTCAATCCCGACAGAGGTATTCCCTGAGCTGTCTGGGTGTGCAGACTTCATATTCGATTATTAACACAGACCGGAAGGAAAAGAGAGGGGAAATGAAATCTTAACTAAAGTTGGCTCCAACCTTCTCCATCCAACGAGAAATAAAAATAAGCTCCAAGATTGTTGTTCAGGGTTAAAGTGTGAAGGGAAGGGGGGGCAGGTAGATCATTATTTTTCACTCAATTCTTAGTACCTTTTCTATGTAAGCAAGAGCTTTATATGGATGATATGTAATACTGGGTTGTGATGTAGAAGCAGATTTCCCTCAAGTTTCTCACCTTTACTATTACAGCCACCAGGTCTTGTTCGCATATAAGTTTCTGAGAACTTTTCCTTGTGGGTTATTAATATTAAGAATAATAGCAACTATAATACATTTGTTTGGCACATGGTGTTTTACATGGATTAGTTTTTAATTTTCTCCAAACTTTTGAGAGAGAGTCATTCAACAGATCCATTCACTCATTCATTCAATAAAAAATTATTGAACATCTGTTCAACAGCAGGGGGCATTTCTTATCCATTGCCATTTTGAGGAGCATGGGGTTTAAGCTAAACTCAATACTGTCAGAAGTGAGGAAAATATATGCAAAGGATTACATCATAGCTCTTATAGGAAATTATTCTATTAATATATGTTCATGTTATGCTAATGCTTTTAAAAAAGTGATACCCAAATGAGTAAAAACCTACTGGGGGCGGGGGGCTCTGGTCTTGCATCTAACAGATTTTATTTTATTTTCTTCTTTTTAAAATTTTTATTTATTTATGATAGTCACACACACACACACACACAGAGAGGCAGAGACACAGGCCGAGGGAGAAGCAGGCTGCATGCACTGGGAGCCCGACATGGGATTCGATCCTGGGTCTCCAGGATCGCGCCCTGGGCCAAAGGCAGGCGCCAAACTGCTGTGCCACCCAGGGATCCCTCTAACAGATTTTAGTACCACTTTATAACCATTCCATTCTTCATTTGGAAAAAGAAAATCCTAAATGTGATTGTTCTTGTGTTGATATAACTGGTTATAATAATTGGTATCAAAAAATAATAATAATTGGTATCCTTCCAGAGGACAAAAATCTTAACTCTATTGCATTTTAGAATCTTCACCTTTTTACACCCAGTATACTTAACACAAGTAGGGATAGTGGTTATACTGCCCTTCCTTGAGTAGATTATGTATGTGATGCCAGGGTGTCTAAGTCCTTTGAATAGCAGCTAAGTTTGTAGCTAACTCATTAACCTTCCCAGACACTGCAATCATCCACTATTTGGCTGCTGATTCTGCACTGGGTGAATTCCTTTCTTCTTATTTCCTCCCTCTCCCCCATTAAAAATTATATTAGATTGTGCCTTTAGAATGAATCCTAAAACACAAATCAGTGCATCACTTAGGAAAGCTAAAGATTTCCAAAAGTAATTGCTAATTGATTCAACAAACATTTGTTGAATGCCTGTCATGTGCCAGGTTATGTTGTAAACTCTGGAGATACAACTGAGGATAAGTTCCTCTCTCCTTGGACTTTCTCGTCTCTTCCACAACAGCCGGAAAAGATGAAGGAATTCAGGATGAAGGAAATTCCGCCTAGAACATAAACATTGTGTGCTTGGCTAGAGGATGCCCAATGCTCTGCACTTGAAAGTCTAGGAGAGGCACACCGGATCGTGGAGCTCTTCTTAGTTATGACCCCCTGGTAGACATATAGGGAAGATTTAGGCCTCACTTTTACAAGTGGGGGAAACTAACATGGAAGAGACAGAGTTTGTTCCATGAGGTTCCCCCAGGTCTTTATAGTTTTCATTTTGAATCACTGCTTTGTATTAAATTCATGTTCTCTGGCATTTTCTCCCATTTGTGTAGGATTAGTTCTCATTTAAATATTAATTCCACATTTTCAATAATTTATATGGTTTGATGGTCATAAATATCTGGATAAAATGTGATAACATTAAAAAAAAAAGGGTTTCTCCACCTTCATATATTGTCACACAAGCATTCTTTTACCATCAAAAGAAAATCAAAATAGGTCTAAGTCCTTTTTGTTTTTCAAATATTATAATCTGAACATGAATGACATATAGATCACAGTCAAATATTTTCTTCTTACCTCATCTGATTTTGCTTGATAAAATCAACTCCATCTATATGTATGTCTTTTAGAAATATGTCTCCGTTTTTCCCAAATGGATATGTCTTACATCTAATGCATAAGAAAAAATTCCAGTAGCACCTCCCTGGGGGATATGAACTAGCCCCTGATTATGCTAATAGAAGCCAAGAGGTTTTCAAAGCAAAAGAACTATAATAAATTATTCATAAATAAGTCTCTCTTTTGATGGTTTTGGTGTTTCTGGATTTTCCGGACCATAGAGGATATGTGATATGATATATGTTAGCTGAACTGAAGATGTTACAGAGGGAAATGGGAATTGAAAATTAATTGGAATTTAAAGCATTGCATTTTTGCATTTGGTGTATTTAGTGGAGCTGGTCGGGCATAGGCGAGACCTGGGAGCCTGCTTATCTGATTGTCCTTAGTGATTGCAGGTGCTTCTGAAGGGCTGGGCTTGTTTCTGATAGAGCTGTGTTTCAGTTCCCAGAGGAAAATGACTCGCCGCTAAATCCTGCCCCAGACAAGATACTAGGCTAGATTTGGGTTGCCAGCTGAGAGAACTAACGGCTTTAGTTAGGGTATACCGCTCTGTTTGTGCTTCACTTCTGAGCTTCTCTACCTTCTTCTTTTCTTCCCTTTTTCTATTTCATTTGCTAGTTTGTTCCTCAGGGTCTCTATATGGACCAAGCCCAAGGGCCACCCCCTGGTGTCCATGAATGGTACTCCCTCAGAGTGGTCAAGTCCATGGCCGCCACAGTTTTATTACGTACACATTTTCTTACACATATCAACATTTCTACACTATTTTAGAACTCCTTTTTGTCATAATGGGTGTTGAGGGGTTATGAAATGTTTCCTGTTCATTTCTACTTGCAAGTATCTGATATCTATACCTTAAATTAATTGCATTTACTTTGTCATTTATATTTTTTGTACTATTTTAATGTTAAAAATAAATGAATTTCCGTCTTCAGTTTAAGTCTTTTGTGTTCCTTGAACCTCACCTTCCCTCGCAAATTTAGGTAAGACATAACTCTATCCCTCTTCTAATTCCTGTGAGGCTTATGGATGAATCCACTTGTTTACCTACCTTTATAAAAATCCAGGTCCCCTTCCTTTTAATTGAGAGTTTCCTCACTCTCAATTCCTCAATGAACACTCTACTGTAATGACCTGAATAAAATCCTCTCCTTAGGAGATGCTATCTGGTGCATTTTGTCTTTGATATTGAGTAGACTTCACTTAGCACTGTACTCACATTTAGCCTTATAATTTATGAAAGACAATGAAGAAATGGAAGGCAACTTGACTTGAAAAAGACCAATCTTGGTTGGGTGAGAAACTCTATAAGCCCTGATGAGCTTAGAACAGTCCAGATTTATGTTGATTGTTACAGCATGATTATTTTTTTTAAGATTTTATTTATTTATTCATGAGAACACACAGAGAGGAGAGAGAGAGAGAGGCAGAGACACAGGCAGAGGGAGAAGCAGGCTCCATGCAGGGAGCCTGATGTGGAACTTGATCCCGGGTCTTCAGGATCATGCCCTGGGCTGAAGGTGGCGCTAAACTGCTGAGCCACCCGGGGTGCCCTACAGCATGATTATCAATAGCACCCCTGTTATTCTCAAAAGTATCCTGGCCTAGACAAAGAATTACATGGTACTGTCGTAAAACCCCACATCCAGCACGGTCCTAAGCATCAAGCAAAGAGCCAAAGCACATTTACTGAAATGTGAATAATATGTCAACAATCAACTATCTTCACAATAGGAACTATAAGATGCCAACTTGACTTAACAGTTAAGGCATTACAGGTGGTAAACACTGAAAGTGGTAAAATCTCTATGACTAGCATTTTTCTTAAAGTAGAATACTTGATTACATAGTTCTAGTTTGACATGGATAGATCTTGGACTTGATGATGACTTCCTAGGAACTTGTTTAGAGACAGAAACCCCTGGTTGTTTTAATCCTTCTTCTGATGGGTGAATGCATACAACACAGACTACTGACACTAGCCATGAGTGGATATTTATTATCTATATTGTTTCCAATATCTGCTAAGGAAAAATTGATTTTAAAATTGCTCTTGTGGGATGAGTCCTCAATTTTTAATCAGCTATTAGAGGGGTGCCTGGGTGGCTCAGTTGGTTAAATGTCCCAATCTTGATTTGAGCTCAAGTCCTGATCTGAGGATCGTGAGATTGAGCCCTTTGTCAGGCTCCTTACTCAGTGTGAAATCTGTTTGAAATTCTCTCTCTCCCTCTATTCCTACCCCTGCTCATACACACATGTTCTCTCTCTAAATAAATAAATATTTTAAAAATATATGTAATCAACTCATAAAAAATAAAAGGTTAAGTAGCTTTTGACAAAATAGAAGGATTAAAAAGTTTTCTCTTGCTTATCTTCATAGAGGAATACTTTCAACCAGATAATTATTGCCCTTCCAATGGAACAGAACTTGAGACAATGTCAGGAATGTTTTGAAAGCTCAGAACAAATCTAATCCAATTTCTTCATTCTGAATTTCTGAAATGTTATTCCATTTGTATCCAAACTCTGGCTAGCATCAATGTTACAGTTTAGTAACAGTCGTGCTAATTCGGTGTTGAATAAATTCTGGAATGATAAACTATTGATACCTCAATATTATAACTACTCTTTTTTTTTAACCACTCTTCTTTTTAAAAGAAAGATTTATTTATTTATTTATTTATTTATTTATTTATTTATTTATTTAAGAGAGAGTGAATGAGAGAGTGGAAGAAGGAGGGAGAAACCCAAGCAGACTCTCCACTGAGTGTGGAACCAGACACAGGACTTGATCTCACAACCTTGAGATCATGACCTGAGCTGAGCTGAAACCAAGAGTTGGATCTTCAACCGACTGAGCCACCCAGGCACCCCACAACCACTCTTCTATTATCTCCTTGCTTACCTCACTTCCCAGTCTCCTCCATGTATGGATGATTCTAAAGATGGCTAAGATTATGCCATGAATTTCCCATGAAATCATTGGAAAATACATTTGAACTTTCAATGCCCCAACATCTACAAATAATCATTACCAAATTATGTTTCAGAAACTTTTCAAAAATTATATCTGCTTTACATGCTGCACAAACAATATGCTTTTAATTCCTACTGTGGTAGAGATAATAGCCACAGAGGGAATTTTAAAAGCAGGCTATTACAATCAGAGCAGGACAGAAGAGGAAGTGAAAAGCACTCTGAAAGCATTAATCAAGAAGGCCAGAGAAAACCTGAAAGCAGAATGCTGGAATTTCAGGGTAGAAGATCAACACTCAAGTCAAGGTACATCTAGTGAGCATTTACAAGAGGACTTGCAACCTAGTGGGTATTATAATGAATACAAAATTACAGTAATATGAGTCTTTTGCCCTTAAACAATTTAGATTTTCTGGAGAAATATTAAACGCAGACATAAAACTTGTTAATGCATGCCGGCATATGACAAAATGTCTCCTAAAGTGGTATAGAATAAAAAGAAGAAAACTAAAACAAAACAAAAACAAAAGTGCCTCTGAATTTGACTAGAAACATCTACTTGAAAAACTCAGAATTGTTTGGGTTGTTAGTGAAGAGTGGTTAACAGGATTCAGAGTGAGCGTCAGAAGGAAGCAGATGGAGATGCGGGAAGGGTACAGCCAAGTGACATTTAGGACAAGAGAAGACACACACATCATGGCCTATTTTTATGTTTTATGTCAGTTTTAAGGAAAATTGGTGTTTTCCTGAAATAATATATATTTGATGGAGAAATGTTGCCCATTTCAGCTGCAGAATAACTTTATCATAGTGCTGGGAGAATTTAAGAATTGAAAATCAGAAGATAGCAGGTAGAGGTTATAAATTTCGTATTAATATGGCAATATGGAGTGAGATTTATGAACTCTGATATAATGTAATCTTTCACTGAAAACAGTTTTACTTTCTCAGTGGTTTGTCCCTGGCTTTATATTAATATCTTTTTAGGAAATGTATTTTTCTGAATATACTTTATTTTATTCAAGTGATTGCTTAGAGATAGACATTCAAGGACTATTGGCTCTATAGATGGAACAGCCTGATTGTATTATTAGGTAAGTTTTGAGAGATTATAAGAAGACAAAAGAAAGTTTTGTTCCAGGAACTTTGGACCATGACGTATTTGAACGTACTTTTTTTTTTTTCCCCAAAGTCAATGCTCATTGTAAAACTACATAAGATGCAAGTTTTTTGCTTTTAACTCCAGTATATTTTAGAGATTTAGGTTGAGCACTAAATTGAAACTCTGGTATCTAATATGGTTCTATTTCATAGAGCTAGGAATACTGCCAATTTACAAAGGCCAACTTACTTAGACTTCTTCCCTGAAAACTAAAATGACTTCTTTTAAAATTTATGGTCCTCATAGTTTTCCAAATATCATTTCATTATGTGGGAGATCCCTTAGTCAAAGACATTTCTATGACATGCACTTAATGATTTCATAAATAAAGCAAAAAGGGAAAGCATTGAGTTGTTGGTCAATCCACAATACATTGGCAGGTATTTATCCTCAGCTCAAGGCATTTGCCACAAACATTATTAATCCCATTATGCCTGTTCAGTGCAAAAGCAGTGAAGCTGTTTCAAGCGTCGATGCAGTGAGATAGCCCTGTGATAATGAAATCAAAGAATTGAAAATTTTAAACATTAACAATTTACTGAAAATGAGAAGTGCAGCTGATGCATATGTAATAAACTGTCAGTAGGAATGAGAATGAGGGAAAAAAAAGCAAAAATGAAACGTGTGAGAACTGTGTTTCATATCAGTGCAATCCACAATGATCAGATGGCTCCCTTCAAAAGTTGGTAGGTAAACTACCTACTTACAAACTTAGGCTAAAGTTTCTTCAGAATTGTAGAGTCAAGTGGGAAATTCCCATTATGGACAGTCTTCTAGAAGGAAGTCACAGCATCAGGATTAAGTTCCTCCTTGTACTTTCTCTTGGTCCTCATACCCATTCTTCTTGAAGCCAATAAAACATCTCCAGTGTCCTATCATTAAATCTAGAAATGTCATTTCCACCCCTTCTTGTGCATCAGGACCTTCTGGGAAGCTTTATTAAAAATACTGATGCTCATTTGTCACTCCCAGAAATTCTTTCTCCGATGGTCTAGAGCAGGGCCAGAACATTAATACTTGTAAGACTTCCTCAAGTGATTCCAATATGCCACCAGAGCGAAGAAACACTGGTTTACAAGGAGTAAACTTGAAACACATCAGACATCTAATCTCTCCTTATTTCCTTCATTCTCAAACCCTCATTCTTACAAACTTCTTGTTCCTTTAGAATTTGGATAGAAATCATAACAGTATTAAAGTTGATTGAATATGTCCAAAACCACCGATTCATTTATTTATTGCACACACACTTATAGCTCACATTCCAGGATTTAGAAAAGTACTCCAGACACAGCCTGACAAACCCCACCTGTAGATTGAATAATTTTTTGAATTGTTAGTTTTCACAGTGACAATAACTTTGTGCTTCAGAGTAAACTCAAATATAATTTTCTTTTTCCTTTTTTCAACTCTGTTCTTTATTGGATTTTCCCATTATAATAATATTTAACACATAATCCTTATTTTACATAACTTGTTTCAAATAATGAAAACAACCTAACTTATTTATGTGACTTATATATAACCTGGATACTAATATAACTGGGTAAGAACAATATAAGGAAATCACAGGACAATTTCACATAAGGAAGGACTGAAAATCCCGAGGAAATATTACCTATCTGAATAAAGTGTACATAAAAAAGAAGAAAAAAACAGAATCAAGAAAAGTATATCCCAAGGGTGCAATACTAGTTTAACATCAGAAAATTTGTTTATGTCATTCTATTTATGTCATTCTGTTTATGTCATTATGTCATCAAATTAATAGACTAGAGAAGAAAATTTTCATGATACATTGAAATGTGCTGACAAAGCATTATTAGTATGAGTTGTAATATATAGAATGTATAATATATGTATTTGTGTGTTTGCAGACAGATGGATATATAAGTACACAAAGCTGACATGAAACAAGGAGAACAAGGAACTTCTTCAACAAGAAGTATCTATCACAAGTAATCCTCTTCCTTTTGGAAGTAAATATTGCATTTAATGAAAAATCTTTAGATCCATTTCCTGCAAGCCAGGAACAAAGTAGGAATGCTTCCTTTCACTCCTACTGTTTAACAATATCCTGGACACTACGGTTAGGAAAGAATTAGAAATAAAAGGTCCAAGGATTATCATGGAAACAAGAAAAAAAAATGTTACTTAAAGATGACAAGTTCATTTACACACATTCTAGAAGAACCAAAGAGAAGGTATTAGAAAATTACAAAACTCATTAGAGAACCTTGAAGCAGATTTGATTAAATGTAGAAATATACCCTATTCAATAATGGAACACCTACCATCACATAAGGTTCAGTTTTTCCCAAAATGAGCCATGAACTTTATGTGATTTTTTTTGAGGCATTTACATACAGGAATATTCTCTAGTTTTCTCAACCTTCTCACATATTAAGTATAAATCACACATTATCCAACAATACTTCAAAGTTTTTATAAATTCTTATAAATTTAAGCAGCAGCCAAATGAAAGTTGCGGTCGATTGGAGGTCTGGCATCTGGGTTTTATTGGCTGGCTCTCCCACCAGCAGGACAAGCTAGCCAGTCACGTCACTTGGCTTCTCTGAAACTCCTTTTCTTCATTGGTAAATGAGATTAGACAATAGACATTTCTTACATGTTTAAATGCCTTCCTTTTTGTAATAAGTTTAAAAGTTTAATAATACCCACTATGTCTGTGTTCCCCATTCACCCCATCTCCTGCTATCCCCACAACAGATATATCAACTTCCTGAATAGTTCTTTCTGGAAAATTCTCCAGAGTAAAATAGAAAATGGACTATCTTCTACAGAAATTCGATAGGCGATGGCATATGCTTTCTGTGATATGACTCAATTAAATCTTCTATATAAAATACCTATTGGAAGGTATGCGTTTGAAGGGCTATCTTCTTTTTGTGTGTGTGTGGTACTTCTTATAATAGATAGTGACCAGAGCTGACAAGATCGGACATTCAATATATTTTTACAAATACACAGCCCCCTCTCCTCACAGCATAATCATAATATAGAGTGATTTCTAGTTTTTTTTTTTTTTCTGATTCTACAATTCAGGAATTATTCCTGCCCTAAAACTCTTGACTACTTTGTTGGTTTCTTCTGAGACATCCTGGCACACCAAAATTATCCATCTGTTTCTCCTTTCTTCCTTCTTCCCAGCTCAACAACCTAAAATGATAGGTCCCAAGGACTGAGGCTGCAGAGTTTACATACATTTCGAAACAATTTCTTCCTGAAGGTCAGACAGTCTTTAGGGTCACTGCTAATAATGCTAATGTGCATTTGCTTAGATCAGGGGTTGACACATTTTTCTGTAAAGGATCAGATAGTAAATGTTTTGGCTTTGTGTACCATATGTTTTCTCTCAAGAACTACTTAAGTCTTTCACTGTAACAGGAAAGCAACCATGGATAATACAAAGATGAATTAGTATGGTTGTATTCCAATAAAACTTGACTTATAAAAACAGGTTTTGGGCTGGATTTGGCACATGGATTTTAGTTTAGTGAGCCCAACTCCAGGGTAGTTAGCTTACCTGTTGTTGAACAATTGTGTCCTATTTTGAAAGGAGGGCTTACATGAGCATGAGCAAGTTTCTTTAGTTTTTTTTTTTTCAGGTGAATGAGATTTTTTTCAAATGGCACACATTTTCAATTTAGCTAGGCATGTGTGTGAGTGTGTGAAGATATGTCTCTACTGATTTAACACATCAATTTGATTTCAACATTTTTAGATACAGCTCACTAAGCAGAGTATCAGTTCAAAGCAGTTCTAGCAGACTCAGTTTGAAAAATAACAACATTGGTGTGTTATTAATGCTGCCATTCCTATACCCAGCATGGTCTCTCCTGTCAGGTTCATTAACAGTAATCCAAGTGTGACTTCAGGTAATGATCACTTCAAGTGAACTCAAGTCTATTGCCAAGGTGTGAAGTTATAAAGGCAAAGATACAACTTCACGGAGAAGCAAATCATTCATGACCTTAACATCAAATAAGTGTTAAATGGCCACCGGGTATCAGTTAGGCAAGTTTTGCTATAGCGTCCAATTATCAAATTTACCAGTGAAGAGTCACTCAGTAGACCATATGTAACAAATGACCAAGAATCTGAAACTCATAAATTGAGAGTTAAAAATATATTTGCCATCATTCCTTCTCATAGGTAAGCTAGAGGAATATATAAAGCAGGTACTAATAATGGAACAAAATAACAGAGGGGTAGTCATTTCAAAAGATACTTGAAAAAGTAATTGAGCCCTTTCAATAACCTTTTATCATTAAAGAAATATTAATTACAAACAATTTCTGATTGTGTATACACTGGCTATTATGTTGTAGAATAGAAACATGATTCCTTTTAATATTTAACATTGGCTCTACAAATTTATAGGTTGAAAATCAGATAGTGCTCATTTTGAAATCAAGAACTCTAAAAAGTCAGACATTAGTAGGACACCATCACATGGTGTGAAGACTGGGTATGCCTTGTGGCTTGGAGAAACTCTGATGTGCTGGCAACAAATCAAGCTGTCAAGACAGTAAAGGCCAGAGTGGTCTAGAGACTTCTGCTGGCTAAATATCCCCTTTGCCTATTCCCTTTATAGTGCTAATGGAACCCATGAACATACTGTTCTAAAGTGAGCCTGAAACAGCATTCTCTTGGGTGAAATGTTCTCTCTCGGTTGGCGGGGAGAATCTTTCCTCCTTATTCTAATCCTTGCTCCCCACAGAGGAGGAAGAACATTGTGTTTATCTCAGGGATCGTAACGTGAAGGCTGGTGGCATGGAGGCAGCTCTGTATGGAATGGGTAATTGCTTGGTTGTGCCTTTCAATTACCTACATCACAGCTGTGCTTCTAGATTAGTCAGACACAGTGAGGCTTCTGTTTAAAGTTGCCTTTATGAAACTCGACAGTGTCTTCACACACATGCCAAAAAGCTGGGATTACGTAGGGGCACAATCAAATGGGCTATGTGGACTAATTGCATCTCTCTCTCTCTTTTCATATTTCAGTTAATTAAAAAATGAAAAGCTACATTTCTGGTGTTTCTAAGAGTTAACAAAAACACTCCTATTTCTTACTTGCTGGTCAGATTTTAAGAAATGTGGTTATGTTTATACAGATGGTTTCAGTGCTCTAGCAAGCCTGAAAAATGAATGTTGTACCAAGAAAAATGTGGCTAATATTTATGTGAAACAGTGATGCTGGCAATAATAATTCTATGGTATAATCCCTCTGAGAAAAAATAAAATGAACTTGATTAATCTTAAAGCACTCTATAGCAGAGCTAGGAACTTTGCATTATTGCTTGCTGCTTTTTGTTAAATGTAGAATCTACTTGTACATTTTTTAAAAATTTATTCATTTGACAGGGAGAGAGCACATGACCAGGGGGGAGGAGCAGAGGAAGAGAGAGAAGCAGACTCCCCACTGAGCAGGGAGCCAGACTTGGGGCTTGATCCAGGATGCTGGGATCATGACCTGAGCTGAAGGCAGATGCTTAACTGACTGAGCCACCGAGGCACCCCTACTTTTGTAAAGGTCTTTTTGGACTTTTCAAACATACCATGCCTTCAATTTAAAAAGTTAAAATCTCGTCTATTAGTGTATAATGACAAGTGTATAGATTTTTTCTTTTTTTAAGATTTTATTTATTTGACAGAGTGTGAGGGATAGAGAATCTAAAGCAGACTCACAGCTGTGAGATCATTACTGAAGCTGAAACCAAAAGTTAGATGCTCAACTGACTGAGCCACTCAGGCTTCCCAGCAAGTTTACAGTTTTAAAATCTTTGGTCATTAAGAAAATATTAATTGCAAATTTAAAAATGCATTAATAGAAGGAAAGAAAAAAATAGATACTGTGGACTTTCTTTCATTGTAGTTATGTTTTAATTTCTTTCTTCATTTAACTAATATTTGTTGAGTGCCTACTTTTGACAGATCATTGGTGAAGTTCTTCCCTTGAGTAGAACATTTCTCTGGATCTCTGTGTGTGCAAGCTATAGCAAAGGCAATCCAAGTCTACCTGTGAGTGGAAAGTCCAGGTCCCATGGGTGGTTAAATGGGGCTTGGGAATAAATTAATATACCATTCTAAACTCCTTTTCAGTATAATCTTGGTCATCTTAAGTTTCCTCTCCCTGAACAACTCACTGGGTACCTCTGCCCTTTTACCCCTTCACCACCAAACTCCCTCTTTCTGGTACAATCACCATCACCTCCCAGTCTTGAAACTCAGGAGTCATGGGCACCCTGAGAAACTTAGAAGCCAGCACATAACCCCCCCACCAGCTCCCTGCACCAAGAGAATGACCAAATTCTAGTACGGCTTCCAGCAGCATGAGGCCCTGTCCCAAGGATGAGCCCAGCTCCCTGGTTAAAATGCCTGCCTGGGAAAGCTCAAGACTGCCAGAAGAACTTTCTTTGAGCATTCATGAAGAAGGGCTTATTATTGTGAATATGTATCTCTTACAATTGAGACTGTCCTTCTTAAGCACCTGAGAGTGACTCATTTGAAATGCACTCATCAGGAAGGATATGGGGCCTCCCTGTCCCTGTCCCTGTGGCAGGATGGAATCCCTCCTTTATAACTGCCAACTAGCAGACACAGCTGTCCCACAGGTGTTCACACTGATCAGATCAACCCTTTGCCCTGGTTCATTCACTGACTCACTGAGCCCTGCTCTCCCCTCCTTCCTGCTCACCCTAAATTGCCCAGTCACGTTTGCACAAATCAGAACAGAGTTCAGCTCTTTCCCACTGTCCGTGGGTGCTGAGTAAAGCCATTTTATCAAATGTCCAGCTGTGTTTTACCTTTGGCAGCTGCCATTTCCCCTTTCCCACATGCAGACAATCCCATAAGCCTATTGATTCTTCTTTGGGATGTGTCACCATCTAGTGTTTCTTTTCAGGTGAGATATAAATGTTATGCATATTTCCAAGATCTGATATTAATTGCAAGAAGTTCTAAGAGTTCCTACTTGAGCTGTCATGGAGGCAGGGTGACTATTAGTTTCCTATGGCTGCTGCAGAAAAATCCACACAGACTTGGTGGCTTAAAACACGGGAAGGTTAGCCCCACACAGTTTTGGAGGCCAGAAGTCTGAAATCCTGCAGAGCTGTGCCTCCTCTGAAGACTCTGGTATACAATCTGTCCTTTGCCTCCTCCAGCTTCTGGTGGCTAGCTTGGCATTGAGAATTTGGCTATATCTCTCCAATATCTGCCTCTGCGTTCACATCTTCTCTGTGTGTCTCTTATCAGGACACTTGTCACTGTATTTAGGGTCGACCAGGTAATCCAGGATGATTTTCTTGCATCAGGATCCTTAACTTAATTAAATCTGCAAAGACCCTTTTCTAAATAAGGTCACATTCACAGAGGGTAGGCCATGAACATACCATTTTGGAGGCTGACATTCAACCCACCCCAGTAAAATAGTTCCTTCATGTCCCTGAAGTGGACACACAGGCCTCCTGATCTTGGAGCTGCCCACAGACTCCTGAACACAAGAGTCAAGGTAGGGAGAACAAACATGAGTGTTACGCCATGTGACTGGACCTCAGACCTCAGGCTGGCTGTGTGAGCTTCTGCGGGTCACCATAGAACAAGATGAGGCCTCTCATGGTGGTGAATGAAAGTTGCAGCAATGTTGATTTATCACCCTGCTTCTCACGATTTTACTTTTACTTCCAGTTGCTATCTTGCTATGGGATGCTGGGTAGGGGATATAGCTTAAATAGTACTGTTAGGAAGACTTCTAGAGGGTTGTTAGAGTTGCTAAAATCTCAATCAAGCCTTGGTTTGAGGCTGGCTCACTGGGGTCTCACTTGTGCTGCATAGCACACTTCATGGTATGACCCTCTGTTAGTAGAGACATTCTGAGGATGGGCATGGCATGGCAGCTATCAAGGGAGCAGAGGGGGAGGGCACATGGTAAAAACAATTTCGCTTTTTACCCGCAACTTTGCTCACCTCAGTCCACCACATGGGGGGCTAATAAGGAAAGAAATAAATGAGCAACCAATTAATCAAATATAGACCAAGGAGATCTCAAGAGTACAAATTCCTATATGTTTCTCTAATACTACCCAGCCTGGGACAGTGGAAAAAAAAAAAAAGATTGTTTGGTCAGCTGAGCTCTATTTCACAAACAATAGTCAGTAGTGACTTGGAAAAGAGGGGAGTACAATATGTAGCAATAAGGTCGGACTACAAAGGGGATGCCTGTTGCTCAACATGGGAGCAGGGCAGTGGCTTCCCTTCCATTCACATGTCAGAAGGTAGGTAACTGTGATGGCCAAAGTGACACAAAGAGCAACTAAGAGCAATGCATTTCTGAAATGTTCAGACATAGAGCTATTTCCTCATTTCTGTTTTCCTTAGAGAAAGAGTATGACAGTCAGGAGCACAAGGGCACCTGATCACACAGCAAGAATCACGCTAGAGACACTCATAAAACAGTAATGTGTACATGAGATGGAACCTTTTCAGACTCTTAAAAACATCACATGAGATGAACTAATTTTGACTTAGATGCAAAGGTCAGAAAGAATCAAACAAATGTTTTTGTGCTAATATTACCAGCAAAGTGTCTGAAAGTAAGCAAAGCATCAAAAAGACACTTGAAATTGTTAGTTGAAAATGGTTTGCATGCAATTATTCCATCTATTTTTGTGATGTTCTTTTATAGAACACATTTATCCCAAAAGCACATTCAATTTTTAAGACAGAAGAATAATATGATTTTCCACAGATTAAAAAATATATATTTGTTTCACACAGACTTCTCTTACTTTCCTGTTTCTAATTACTATTCATTGTTTGTTTTTAATGGGAAAAAGTTCTGCATTGTTGTCCATGATTTACATTAAACAATCTGCTCTGAACTCCCAAACATAAATTAATTTAATGTAAAAATATCTATAAAATAATTTATGTTGAATAAGTATGTCTTCCTTTTCCTACAAATGTGTATGGGATGGTGTCCTACTCTTCAGTGGAAATGAGTTCGGAAGATATTTACCTATGTGGACTCTCAAAACTAGAGTCTGATATTTCCCAGGAGCAACAGTGAAGTCGGTCTGGATAGGATAATAACCTAGTCATCAGCACTACTGCACAAGACAACTGGAAATCCTCAGTGTTCTCACCTCTACCTCCCATCTGAAAAGCCACAGGGTAGTAGAGTGGGCTGGGGATGCTTGTGCACAGTTTCAATACTTTTAGGTATACAGTTTCTAATATGATTGCTATATTTGGGTATGCAGAGGATGTCGGTTAAGAGCCGGGGCAACTAATAGACCTAAACCTTTAGAAATAACTCAGATTTTGGGAACAGCCTTAGTTTTGCTTTCAGAGCTTGCTCTGGCTTGAGCAGAGGGTGGGGTGAGAAGGAAATATTGAGGAACAGATTCCCATCTGGACTAGAATCACAGCTGACTGGAACGCCCTTCCTGGCACTGACTGGTCTACGGCCAGTGCTGGAGCCCATGTGGTGGGTCTTGAATTGGAGCCAGACTCTGAACCATGTATTATTCATTATCTGAACAAGGCATACATGTTTCTATTCATCAGTCTGTATATTTTAAATGTATGCATCTGTTCCCCATTGTGGGATGATTCTTCACCTTTCACACTGAAATCGTAAAACCTTGAAAATGTCTATCTGCCTTTTATCATGTGGTAGTATTTTCCCTTTTTTTTTCTCCCCTCTTCTGTAAAGTGTCTCAAAAGGACCAGATAGTAAATATCTTAAGGTCTGAGGGCCATACAGTCTCTCTGTTGCAACTACTCAATGTGACTGCTGTAACTCAAAAACAGCCATTGGCAATCCATAAACAATAGAATATGGTTGTGTTCTATCAGAGCCTTATTTATGGGCACTGAAAATTGAATTTCATATCATATGATATCATATATCGTATTTTATTTATTTTTAAAATACAACCTTTTAAATACATAAAATCTAATCAAAGTCCATGGACTTGGCAAAAAGAGGTGAGGCCATAATGTACCAACCTCTGGTCTACAACAAGGTCATGGGAAAGTTAGTCTTTACACAAGTGTAAAGATAATGATGTGAGTAAAAGACAAAGGTGATAATGATGACCTCTACTTAGGTTAATTACATAAAGAGGTAAATGCTTGATGTGATAAGTTATCTGCGATGAAGGTCACGGATTAGAGCCAGGAGAACTAGGTTTCAGTTTATCTGGAACCTGTTAGTAGTCTTGGAGAAAAAACTAAAATTTCTTTAATTCCATTTTTTTTCTGTTGTAAATCGAAATGGCTTATAAAATTTCTAAGATCATTTTTACCATGAAGATTATTTTCATCCTCACGTTTATGGCTTTTGCTTTCCCTTGTATAACTAGCTACCTGCTTATTGTTTTACCTCTATCATATACAATTATAAGAAGTAAGATCTTAAAATAGGAGGTGACTGCTATAATTGAAAATGAATACTTTTCTCTAATTTGTCTTTAAAGCACAGGGCATTTGCAGAAAAGCACAACCTTTACAACTGCTGATGATTTATAGCATATCATCAACAAGCATACATTTTGAAAAAGCTAAGAAATATAAAATCAAAGTAGAATATAAATTATTCAGCAGAGAAGTCCAATTACAAGGAGAAAAAAAATATTTGGGTGCATATAGCTTACCTCTTGCTGTCATCAAAAGCATTTGGAAGGATTAGGCCCTGTAGCAGGTACCAGAGCCCTACTGATTTAGACTTTCATGGCTGATGTGCTGTATTTTATTGTGTAATATAATTACAATTATGTTTTCTAAAAATTTTATTGTCCAGCATTTACATAACCTATAAATGGCATAATAAATGATCTATAAATAATAATGTGGAGTTCACTGGGACTGAACCACATTTTTACATTTTTCTCAAGCAGAACATGCTGCAAAACAGAAAATATTTTCAAAAAACAAAGGGGAGGTATTTATGGCCAACAGACATACATCTTTGATTTCTCCCTCTTTGCTTTGTCTGCTTAGACTCCACGCCCTGTGGGTCCCCACATTGAGAAAGCTCCTCAGCCATCAGCTGCATCTCATTTTTCTGCCAGTGTATTTACTGTCTTCTTCTAGGAGCAGATCATGAATCTAGGACACAGAAAGCTCCAAAGAAGGTTTCTATGAATGGAAGAGGTTTGGGCAGTCCTCAAATGGTTTATGTGCCAGGACAACGCAGCTGCATTGAGTCAAATTATTTGCAAAAGTTTAATGTAGTTTATTAATTGATTTCAGAAGACTTTGGTCCCATTTTATTGTCTTTTTTCTTGCCTCTTTACTCAACCAGTAAACAAATATACCTTGTTTATTGTATACAAACAAAATACCAACCAGCTATGTCATGGGGGTGAAAGGAAGGATTTATTCTAATGTGAAGACACTGGCCTGTCCTCAGGGTGCCCTGGGACTTGGGAAGACAAGTAACACAGACAAGACGGTGGTATAGGCAGCCCACCATGGCCCACCCCACAATGAGTGATACTGATTCCAAGTGTTGTGACTTATAAAGAAAAGGAGATGATTGCATTTTGTGTCCTTTAACTTTATCTTCAGTTAGATGTAAGCTAATTCAGTAGCAGGCCACACCAAGCAAAGCTGGATAAATCTTGCCATAGTATCATCTTATGCATTCCCAAATCAAATACACTTAATATAATTATCTCATGTTCCTCTTTTTAGAATTATTCATGCCACTGTTTCCTTTGTTGGCATGAATCAGGACTACCAGCATAAATTTAACATGATTTATTTACTCTTCTACCAAAATACGAATATTTTAAATGTTTCATGATCAGAGGGTTATCAATATTTTATATTAATTGCATAGAAAAGATATCAGTGCAACTATTTAAAAATTCTTCTGTCCTATGAAGAAAAGGCAGTAAGAAAGAAGCAATGAATTATTAATAACTATTAATAATTGATGGTACACTATGTGCCAGGGATGGTGCCAAATTTTTATGGACCTCACCCCCTCTCACCTCCTCAAAGCTAACTACTATCCTAATATCCAAAACTATAGTTTCATTTTTCCCTCATATATACATATGAGAAAAATCTTTTTCTTAAAGATTTTATTTATCAGGGCACCTGGGTGGCTCAGTGGTTAAGTGTATGGCTTTGGCTCAGGTCATAATCCTGGAGTTCTGCGATCAAGTCCCACATTGGGCTCCCTGCAGGGAACCTGCTTCTCTCTCTGCCTATGTCTCTGCTTCCCTCTCTGTGTATCTCTCATGAATAAATAAATCGGAGAAGGACAAACATTATATGTTCTTAGACATTTGGGGAATATAAATAATAGTGAAAGGGAATAGAAGGGAAGGGAGAAGAAACGGGTAGGAAATATCAGAAAGGGAGACAGAACATAAAGACTCCTAACTCTGGGAAACAAACTAGGGGTGGTGGAAGGGGAGGAGGGTGGGGGTTGGGGGTGAATGGGTGACGGGCACTGAGGGGGGCACTTGACGGGATGAGCACTGGGTGTTATTATGCATGTTGGCAAATTGAACACCAATAAAAAATAAGTGTATTATTCAAAAAAATAATAAATACATACATACAGACAGACAGACAGACAGACTTTATTTATCTAAGAGAGAGCAGGAGTGGGGGTGGGGTAGAGGCAGAGTGAGAGGGAGAATCAGACTCCACACTGAGCAGGGAGCCCAATGCAGGGCTCCATCCCAGGACTTCAAAATCATGACCAGAGCAGATATTAACTCTTCTCATGTAACAGTAAGTGGAATTTACTGTATAGTAGAATCAGATACCTAATTTGCAGAGTCCCCTGCAAAATGAAAATGCAGGTCCCCTGTTTGAAAACTACAAGAAGGTAAAAGCAGAGCACTGAACCCTGCATAGGGCCCTTGTGGAGTGGAACCATATGCAACTCACAGATCACACACCCATGAAGCTGGCCTTGTTATACAGGATACCAGAGATAAATACACTATATTTTATATCTCAATCCCACTATTGCTGGACATAGCTAAATAGTCTCCATTCCTTGACTATTTTGAATGGTGCTGCTGTGAACCCTCTTAGGAATCTTTTGGTGAAGATGTAGGATCATCTCTACTGGGTATACAGTTAATGAGCGGAATTGTAGAGTGGTAGGTATGCCCATGTTCAGCTCTGGCAGATACAAACACAAATTTGTTGCATCAATTTACACTTCCTCATAGTTCAAAACTTAAAATACAGAGTTCTAATTGCTCCATATCCTCATCTCCACTTGAAATGTTCTCTTCTCCTCCTGGGCATATGTTTAAAGCACATATTCCTCCATTCCACCCCAGATCTAACTAAACCCATGCCACTAGCATTCTGTCTGGAGTCTGTGTCTTTCAAAACTTCCTCAGTGATTCTTCATGAGGCCAAGTACAGGACTGCTGCTAATCAACTGGGCTATTTTACAACATACCAAGAAAAGAGTCTTGGTGCCAGGGAATCATACATGAATTGAATGACTGAGCATACTGACACAAGATCATTCCCTCTCTAAGAAGACATGGACAACAGAGCTGACTGGAAATAGCCAAGCCAGGAATATTTTGCAAGGTTTTTCCAGCACTACCATGAAATTGAAGGTCAGTGTTTCCTGCCACAGTGGTTGTAAAAGGGTTTGTGAGAAAGGGCAAGGTAGTTTCTTCCTCCAAGTTACAAATAAGCTGGTCTGAGAACACACTTTGAAAATAACCATTATAAAGTCATTTTCATTTTCAACCTTCTAATTTTTATTTTAGACAACCAAAGTAAAATCACATCATTTTACATAATTATAGTGTATTTTAAAGCTTTTCTTTTTTGTTTCAAATCTGCAGGATATCCACTTAGCAACGGCATGCCATTTTCTTCTATTTTTTACATTGTAGGCATATGCATATTAGAAGTGGATGCATATGCACCGAATGAAGGGAATTCTGTCAAAATATATTGTACTTCGGGGGAGAAGCTTTGAGTCTGATACTACCAGCAATATAAACAGTAGCTTGGGATTCAAATGTATCATATTTGTACGCTTTTCATGTTTAATTTTAGAAGAACATATTCATGGGAGTGCTATATGCAGATGCGGCTATCTCTGAAATATCCTATTAAAAATGCTAATAGACAACGCATTGCAATATTTTATATTTTCAAAGCAAAAAATCATTCACGACAAAAAAAAATCTCTTCTGCCGTTGTGGCATATGTATATGGTGCACATGCTTTTCTTTGTTAGATAACATAGGCTAAGATATATTATAAAAATTAGCATTTCTGGCCATCTTTCCAAAATTGTATTTTTAAGTGTGTACATTTACAGCATGAATGTAAAGCTCTGTAACAATGAGAGATATTGTTCTCTCATACTGTCATATTCAAAGATCATATTCTTTGTAACATATCCAATCTGTTATTAACATATGCTTGTCTTCATTTCAGAAATGTGAGTACATGGGTAATTTATATCACCAGAAATATGCACATCTCTAAATCTCTATTTTATTTTCCCATATGATATTGGTATTATGGTATTCTCTGCAAGTGGAATACCAGAGCATTATCTTAATATCTGCCCTCAAAAAGCCACACTGCCTAGGTCAGTTTTTTTTTTTTTTCTAGCCAATCAACACTTTATTTTTCCAGTCAACACTTGCACAGATGTTACTGTCCACGTCCTGACCCTAGTAGGGGGGTCCCACCACACTGGGAACATCCATGGCCCCTAGAGAGCAGTCTCTTTAAATCTTCCTAGGATAGTAAGAAAGCCCTTCATCCCAACAGGATGGAGCTGCTGCTCACTAATGCAGTGCTGGTGCACGTGCTGTGGGATTCCCACTCTCCTCCCTTCTCAGGGAAGTTTGGGATGAAGTAGGGCAACGGTGCAGTGGAGTTTTTGTGAGCTACAGTGACCTAAGCGCATAACCACTGGCCTGACCTACCACTCCAGGTTTAGTCTGTACCACCCAGACAAGAGCCTCCTTGAAGCTTAGCCACAGCCTGCTGGGAAGGAGGAGCTGGCAAAGAGTGCAGAGTGAGCTGCAAAGGACAGGACACAGCCAGGAAATAAAGCAGAGAGGGACATGGGACAGGAGAGGAAAAGGATAAAGTGCCCAAACTAAACCACCAGTGGGACACGAGGACAGAGCAGCACAGGTCCCTGAGGATAGGAGGAAAATAGAAAGGGCCAGACCACCAGGGCTTGAGGCATAGTGGAATGAGAAGAGAGATGAGGCAGGGAGGCAAGTGCAGGGTGGGAAGGACTTCCCTTAGCCCTGTTTCCGCAGTTCACAGGATGGGTGGTGGGTCCTCACAGTTAGATGACATTTGCTGCCTGGAAGGAGATCCATTTGTATTCCTGGATCCAGGTGTCTCACAAGAAGATGGCACTTTCCAGATATTCCCTTCCTTCCCTTTCCTTCCTCTTACCTTGCTTCCATTCAAATCATCAGTAATCATGGAGAAATGGAAAATTAGCCTAGTCTGTGCTTGGGCATCTGGGTGGCTCAGTTGACTGAGCATCTGCCTTCAGCTCAGGTCATGATCCCAGGGTCCTGGGATAGAGCCCTGTGTCAGGCTCCCTGCTCAGTGGGGAGTCTGCTTCTCCCTCTGCCCCTCCTACCCACTTGTGCTTGCTCCTGCTCTCTCTCTTTCAAATAAATGAAATCTTAATAATAAGAAAACCTAGTCTGTGCTTTCATGGTGTTTTAGGCTGTTGAGACTGCTGTAACCAATTACCATAGATGAAGTGGTTTATAAACAACAGAAATGGACTCCTCACAGTTCTGGAGGTTGGCTACCCAAGTCAAGGGACAGCAGATCCAGTGTCCAATGAGGATTGCTTCCTAGTGGCCTTTGTCTTGACTAGCTGTGTCCTCACATGGTGGAAGGGGGAAGGAGTTCTCTTGGGTCTCTTATGAGAACACTGATAATGTGCATGAGGCTCCACCCTCAAGACCTAATCATTTCCCACAGTTCCCCCATCCTAATGCTATCATTAGTGGTTAAGATTTCAACATACAGATTTTGTGGAGAAAACAAACATTCGGTCTATGGCACCTGGCAGAAAAAAAGGGCAGGTTCAGTTGTTCCAAAAAAGTATCAGAAACAAACCTTTAGACTTAGGCATGATGTTCAGGATTCCCAGAGCCTTTGCCAACGTTCCCCTACTTAACACCTGACCAATCACTTAAGATAGAGCTTCGAGAAAAGCAGTTATTTGCTGTTGTTAATTTCTAAACCATCACACAAACAAATGTGTTCATGTAAAAATAAAATCTCTCAGCTGCTCCTTTAAGACACATAAGAATAGAAAGAAGTGCCTTATCAATGATGCTGCAGATCTTTTGCCCTCTTCCCCTGTTCACACTTCCCACAAAATTCTGGTAAGAACTGGAAACCAGTTTCCCTGGAAAACAGATGTTAGGGAGCACAGCCGGTATCCTGAATGGGCCTGTTCCGGAACACATCGGCAGTCAGGCAGCTGCAGAAAACAGACACAGATGCCAGGGTCCAACGCAGGCTTGCTCATGATAATTGTGTTAGGTTTAGAGAAACAAGAAGGGCTTTTCCCCCTCCTTTTTTGGTGAAATAGGCGGCACCGAGAGGGGGAAATTTGCGTGAATTGCCAGCATCAGAAAAATGAGATTCTAACACAGGGGAACAGGCCAGTCTGACAGGTCCAGTGCTGCCCAGAGGGAGCCTGGCATGGTTTAGAACAGCACACTCTTCACAAATGACCAGATCCCAGGACACCAGCTGCAAACAGGGGTTGCTGCCACATTACATAGGAGTCAAAGCCAAAAGGGAAGAGCTCTGCCAAATTTTATTAAGATCCATAAGGATCTAATGACCAAAAAGTTACAAAACGGACAGTGACACTTTGTTGTCTCCTAGAAAATTGGAATTCAGTAAAATTTAAGGTTATATGTCACAGGATGTAAACATGCAGGTCCTCATGATGCCACAGAATGGGAAGGGCCAAGAATACTAGTCCCACTTCACAGATAAAGAAATTGAGATGCGAAAGATCATTAAAAACAGGCAATGTGAAGATTATTGCTCCTTTGTTTTAGACAGGTTATCCACTTTCTCACAACTTTATAAGATATTCTGGAACACCCATCCTAAGTCTTTTATCTTTCCTGATGTTGGGGAGTAGGACAACTGGCCAGTTAATACAGGCATGCTGGGATGCAGGGCTAGGGAATCTGAAATCTATACAACCACCCACTGCACCCTCCCTGTTCAAATATGTGAACACTGTTGGTGGGTAGATGGTCACTTCTGCTCCTCCCCAACTCTCTCTAAAAGAAAATAAAAGATCTTTAAAAATTAATTAATTAATTAATTAATTAATTAACTAATTTTATATTTAACCAAAAGATTCAACAAACATTTTTGGTAGAGAAGCATAATTAAATAACATAAATTCTCCAAAAGGTGGCTTAATCATATGCTTTAGAAACCACAACACTGAAGGTTGGTAACAGTGTCTATCCAGAAGAGGTAACTAGAAAACACTTGACATAAGAGAGAATGACAAAATAGTTTTCTTTTTTTTCTTTTTGCTCTCAAAATTTCAACCTATAGAGGGATAGCAAAGTGACATAAAATGTAGCATTAAAATCATTTGCAATTAAAATTTATTTAACTGGGATCCCTGGGTGGCGCAGCGGTTTGGCGCCTGCCTTTGGCCCAGGGCGCGATCCTGGAGACCCGGGATCGAATCCCACGTCGGGCTCCCGGTGCATGGAGCCTGCTTCTCCCTCTGCCTGTGTCTCTGCCTCTCTCTCTCTCTCTCTGTATGACTATCATAAATAAATTTTAAAAAAAATTAAAAAAAAATTATTTAACTATGTCTGAAAGCACTTCCTTCTGGGGAGTATTTTTCACAATGGGTCAATGGTATATGTTACCAAACATATTTTAGAGTGTCATGAAATGCACAATGATGATAGAAAATGCTCATGTCTTGAGATGCACTGGGATATTTCTAACATGGTAATTATTGTGAAGATGTGTCCTATCAACTAATTTCACCAGTTAAGTATGCCTATCAGTTTATATAGCATGAAAATGAAATTTCAAAACCTGCAATAATACATAGCAGACCACTGCTATGAGTTGAATTTCACTCTGTAGCTTAGTTTCATTTTAAGATTCTACTGTGACATATTTAGCTAGAGAAAGATATTAAAGATATTAAACCCAACTCTTGTGTATTTAATATAATTCAACTCAAATGTTGCATACCTTCACCTTATTTTTTGTGACCTTGGTGTAGGGCTATCTTTTAACTGTATGATTTCAATGTGAATAGCAATTCTTTTCTCAAGTAATTTATTTTTACTGTCTTTTCTGTAATTCCTCATTTCATTGAAATAGCAAATCTGCCCACAAGTGAATACTCTTAACTATTTAGCACATAGAGTAATGTGATAAAATTAGCTCCTGCACTTTCTCTGAACCTGTAGTATTCACATGAATCTAGATGGATGGTTATCCATGTGTATCTATATGAGAAATATATATTTATTATCTAAGCAAAGGGTCAGCAAACCTTTTATGTAAAGGATCAGAGAATATATATTTTAGATTTTGTATGCTATAAGGTCTCTGTTGCAACTACTCTTCTCTGCCACTGCAGCAGGGAATGAAGCCCTGTAGGTAATGGGCTGACTGTGTTCCAATAAAACTTTATTTACATAAGCACCAAGCATGGTTTATAGACCTCTGGTCTACACTTTTTTCATTCAGAAATGTGGCGATAGACCAGCTACATCAGCATTAACTAGAAGCTTGTTAGAAATGAATACTCACAGGCCCTGTTATAAACCTATAGAATCTGAACTTGGCATTCTTCAAGATGCCAGGGCAATTCATTGTATATGGCAGTATGGGTTTATCTCCACCATGGAGATTGGCTTCCACTTAGATTCACAGAGCAGATAAAGGAGGTTTCACTACTTGGTTTAGTTGTCCATCCTGGGATCAGGACAGTTAAGCCCTTAGTCCTCTGATTATATACTGCTATGTGCTCATATCCAGCGTAGTATCCCTGTGACTTTTTTCACATCCCTTTGTCCTGTAGAATGACATTCTCTAAACTAAGCCGCCAGCATCTCTCTTCCTCCCTCCCTCTCTCTCTCTCTCTCATACATGCAAATGACAATATCTATTTATACAATTTTTAAATTATGAAATCAAGATAAAGCTATGAATTAACAATTAGTCAGCCATAAAGATGGACACTGGTGACCTCATTCAGACTGTATATCCCTCATGATGTGCAGAGAACCACATTTCCTGGTGAGCGAGGGGGTTTCCATCTCACACAGAGCTAGCAGTGCGCCTCCATCAGCGTAATGCTGTTTCCTTCCCAACTATTGCAATATAGACTGCTGGTTTACGCTTGTGGGATTGAGTGAAATATGTTCTCTAGGCTTCGCTGAATAAGTCTTCCCAGAACAAATGCTTCTAAGTGTTTTCTGCAAAGAAACTGTAAAAACTAAAAGAATACTAATAATATAAACACAATTAAGCAGCATGGAAATGAGAGAGTGGAGATATTTCTTAGTCACTATGTTCCACTCATGTATTACATTTTGAGATAAACATCATGGTAAGAATTATAATTCTCAACTTGAAATAATAAATAAAATGATTATATGACAGATTTATATTCACTGTCATTAAAAATACATATTTCTCTAAGGAGATTTCAGCTAATCACTTGATAAAGCCACTATTAAGATAAATCACTAGTAAGATTTTTATTTTTTTTATTTTTTTTTTTACTAGTAAGATTTTTAAAAGCTAAGCATTCAGAACATGGAACTAAACTTCTACAAAGTTTTAAATCATGTGACATTTATCTCAGTACTTTAAAATTTTCCCAGAATTGAAAGAAGAATGATGTAGATGTCTCTGGAGGTTTTTGTTATTGTTGGGTTTTTTTATTGTTGTTTGTTTGTTCCTTACTAGTGAAAACAAAGCTATCTACTTTAGAGGAAATTTCTTCCCACTGCAACAAAATTGGTTGAAATCATACACAAAAAAATGACATGGCAATAGATTGGAATACATTTGTCAAACTTACTCTTGAAAGATGTATGGGAAATATCCTCAAAGATCTTAAGAAGCAGGTATTAGAATGGATAGGGTACAGAAGTAATGCTGGATATAGATCATATACCATAGCTTATAGCTTTTATATTCTTGTCCAATAACGTGGGTGGTGAAAAACCTATTTTTGTAAACGATTTTTCAAAAATTATTAATTTTAACTTACTAAGGAAAGTTTTACTGTGAAAGATGTGGTCTTAATATAAACAGGTTCTTGGATTAGAAAATATTTGATGGGCATGATGGGGGACTATACCATGAATGGAACAGTTCTCTTGTTTAGAGAAAAGGATTGGAGCACAGTGTTTACAGAGGTGGCAATGAGAAGAGAATCCATTTATTACATGGTTTATATGTAAGACTCCAGTAAAAATGTTGAAGCAGAGGTAAAAAAGTGTTGTAGGTGTCATTGATGTGCTTAATTCTATAAAAACAAGACTCTTATAATGTGGCAGACTTTCCTCTATTGATTTGAATGAAATAGGGAATGACCATGAACATTATTTGTACCACACAGTTTCACTGTTGAACTTGTAGTGCCAACCTTAAAAGTACATGATATTCAAGTTACTCCCTTTTCCTTAAAAATCTGCTAACCTTTTCAAGGTAATCATGTGTGCTTGGGTGGGTGATGTACCAAACAATTTTAAGAAGCATCATTTCTATTTATATGATTTGTAATTTGTAGATTCACGTCTCTATTTAAAAAAAAAAGTCCAGAACACAGCAGTGTCATGAAAGGGGAATCTTTTTTTAAAATTTGCCACATGGGATAGTGGCTGGCCTGACTTCTTCTGTGATATCACATGTCTATTAGTAGAAATGCAGCTTAGTAGATATTTTAGAAAAAAAAAAGTTTTCTGTACTATTAGAGTAGATGTAATTTTTACCAAGCACAAAGTGCCCCTTTTCCCCTTTTAAGAGAACTGGGGCTTTGAGGAGAATGCTTTGAAAAAAGGTTTTTGGAAATAATTTTATGATTTTGTTTTTAAAAAATAATGTTTTGAAAATATATCTGCATCCTTAAAAATGCTTGCAAATAAAGTGGATTCTCCATTTAAAAATTATTCAAAAGAAGTATTTCAGTGAATTTTGAACCCAGCTACTCAAAAATGAAATAATGAAAACTGTCAATGAAAACTTCTAAAACTGTCAATGAAAAAATTTATTATTCACATTTCAAGAGAAATCATTGCCTAATTAATGGATGTGATTCAAACACTGATTCATGATTCAATAGGCAGTCAGTACTGTGGTCCTTCCATTTGGAGGCATTATTTCTGTGAATTAACATCTTCAGGTATGGTTGTGTGATTGCTGAATGTCAGAGCTCACTTTCAACCATCCTTATTACAACTCTGAAGACCTCCTGGATGGCTTCAAGAGGATTTCCAACCTTCCAATGCTACATCTGATGTCATGCTTTGTGACCTCAATAGTCATGTAAAACATTCACCCAGCCTCACCTCAATCTCTTTCTCCTCACATTGAATGGTCTCACCCTCCCCTCGACTTTGTCCACTCCTCGCACTGTTACACAACATAATAAGGCTTTTCGACCCCAGGCAGTGGCTCTGGTCCCAGCCAAAACCAATAGATCCAGTCTTTCTAGAGGAGAAGTTAAAATTTTTCCCCACTGATTCCAATACAATACCACAGAATCACTGGTTTAGGCTTATTGGTACCAATGCCTCAGCCATTATCTTGCTAATCCTCAAGCATCAGTTGATCACCACCTCTCACCTTAGCCCAATTCTTCACTTACAAAATTTTTCAACCTCAGCAGACCTTTCCATCTACTGACTCTATCAACTTTTCATTATCTATTACTCCCTGGTGTTCTTAGTTTCCTCCTTATCCAACTTAGACTTCGTGCTTCCTTTAACCCCTTTGCCAATTTCCTTCTGCAGAATACTTCCTGGCAACCCCCCAAACATGGCCGATTACAGTTCACATCATACTCTGTGCCTGCCTCTGAAGCTGACCTTGGGTGGATAAAAATTCACATCTTTACGCAGGGGTCTGAGTTGAAACACGATTACCCAATCCTCATTATTTGCATAAAGACTGCGCTTGAAGATAAAGTTGACCAGAAAAAAAAATAGAAATGAAAGAAGTATAGAATTTTTTTTTAAAGAATTACATTACTAGAAGAAAAAGCAACCATGAAGTCCAAGACTTAAAGAAGCAGGATACTTGAATGTCTCAGAAGAACATTTCAAAATGAAAAGATGGACAAAAGGAGTAAATTCTGGGGGCACCTGGGTGGCTCAGTCCATTACCTGACTTTGGCTCAGGTAATGATCTCAGGGTCATGGGATCAAGGTCTCAGTCGAGTCCAGCTCCCTGCTCAGTGGAGTCTCTTCCTCCCTCTCCTTCTACCCTTCCCTCTGCTCCTGCTCTCTCTATCTCTCTCACAAGTAAAGAAAATCTTTTAAAAAAGGACCAAATTCTGGAAAGAGAGAGAAATGGAGACCTGCATGTGAATTCTTGCAGGAATTCTAATTTATAAATGCCACAAACTAGACATAAACTACATGTCCTTCAGTGAGTAAGTGGACATTCTGTGGAGTAAGCACACGATGAATACTACTGAGCACTGGAAGGGATGAGCGACGCGTACATGCAACAATGCATGTCAAAGGCATTACACTGAGTACAACCAGTAAGTCTTCAAGGTTCCCTACAGTATGTTTCCATGTATGTGATGTTCTCAAAGACACCACTACAGTGATGGAGAACAGATAAGTGGGTGCCAGGAGTTAGGGTGTGACAGGGGATGACTGCGACAAGGGAAGAGTTTTGACGCCTGAGTATGGTGATAGTCACACTGATTTATACTTGTGTTAAATTAAGCTGTACATCAGAGGGAAAAGAAATTCAAACTGTAAGACAGTTTTTTAAAATTGTGCTGAGAAAATGCATTCATTAAGAGAAAACTTCTTTATTCAGAACTTTGTTAAAGAAATAGTACAAAAGGATTGGGAGAGTATGGGATAATGAAATCGCAACCTCCAATATATTTAACTTCTTTAAAAGGTTTTTTTAAATGATTTATTTTTCACTGCTAAGAAGCCTAAAATAGAATGTAGTAATTTTTGTAAGACTCTTCTCACCAAATCATACGTTTAATAAATCAATACATATTTGAACTGACATGTGCCTGAACAGCAGCAGCTGGGTCCTACAGCCTCTTGCTAGACCCAGGGGCCAGAATGGTTCTCATACCAGCTCTCCAGCTCCCAAATTCTATTATCCTGTCATCTCCCTTGTGTGACTATAAAGCAATGAGATGATTTATTCATTCGAGCCCTATGAAAATCAGTTCCTACTTTACAGTATTTTGAGACTGTTCTTATCTTACTTCCTATCTTTTAAAAAGGCTTTCTTTCTAATATAACATTTCTCAACATCACATTTATTCCTGAAAGAGTCTCTCTTCTCATTGCCAATCTCATCTTAGCAGGCCAACTTTCTTATTTTCCTCTGGGATGAAGGAGAAATGAATCCATTTCAGACAACAGTTTGCATATGGCAGCCTGGGGTTTGGCATCCCATTGCATTCAGTAAATGATACAGAGCTTTCAAACACTCTGGGCTTTGGGGTTCCATAATTGAGAGAGAGGTCAAGTATTGAGAATGTTTAGGGGGAAAAATTTCAAGATGTTTGAGAAATAGATCATTTTTGAAATGACAAAGAATAAATATATAATTTAACTCAAAGTAAAATTGAACAAAGGATTTATGTTAATTTAATAAGTAAGGTTATATGCATAAAGAGACCCTAGACCTTTGAAGCTGAAATATTTGCAAAGGAAGAGATTTTGCATTTTATAATGAAAACTATAATTTGACCTTGGGGCAGATTCTTGGATTTTTTTGTTTGTTTGTTGCTTTTCTTTTCTGCATAAGACCACTATAGAAGGTGCTTCTAAGCTATACTGATGTAAGGCAAATACCTACATAGTGTTTTTTCAAATGTCCTGAATGGAAGGAAAATTCCAGGGATGCCTGCATTGCTCAGTGGTTGGGCATCTGCCTTCCGCTCAGGGTGTGATCCCAGAGTTCCAGGATTGAGTCCCACATCCAGCTCCCCGAAGGGAGACTGTTTCTCCCTCTGCCTATGTCTCTGGTCTCTCTCTGTGTGTCTCTCGTGAATAAATAAAATCCTTAAAAAAAAAAAAGAAAAGAAAGTTCCAGATGATATTTCAGGCTAAATTAGTTCTATTCACACTAATGAGTCTGACAAAAAGATACAAAAAACAAAACAAAACAAAAACACAGTAAAACTTCAGTTCCTTGTGATATACAGTTGACTCTTGGACAAGTGTTAGAGATGCCAACCCCCAACAACTGAAAATCCATGTATAACTTTTGACTACCCAAAACCTTAACCAAACTACCAACCTACTGTTGACCAGATGGATGCCTTGCTGATAACATAGTTAACACATATTTTGTGTGTGTATTATATATTGTAACATTACAATAGAGCAAGATACAGAAAATACAATGTTGGGGATCCCTGGATGGCTCAGTGGTTTGGCACCTGCCTTCGGCCCAGGGTGTGATCCTGGAGTCCTAGGATCGAGTCCTGCATCAGGCTCCCTGCATGGAGTCTGCTTCTCCCTCTGCCTGTGTGTGTCTGTGCCTCTCTCTCTCTCTCTCTCTCTCTCTCTCTTTCTCTCTGTCTCTCTCATGTATAAGTAAAATATTAAAAAAAAAAAAGAAAATACAATGTTACTAAAAAAATAAGGAAAATACATTTACAGTTTATATGTTTATGTTTTATGTTTATAAAAAATAAATCTATGTAAAAGTGGACCCAAACAGTTCAAACCCACATTGTTAAAAAGTCAATTAGAAATGTGCTGTCTTACTCCTCCAATGGTGCCCCACAAATCTTCTGGTCATCTGATGGCTTTCCTTCCCAAAGAGATTCAGGAACCCAAGCTCCTTGAATCTTGTGAAGTTATGAATCCCAGGGTTTTCAGTGCTCTGCTTCCAGCCAACAGAAAGAAAGAGGAAGACTGAACAAAGACCACCTGCTTCATGTCGCACTGACTACAAAGGACAGGGGACAGTTCTTACATTTCAACTTGTTACTTGATCCCATCTCCATGTGAGGGCCTGGGAAGTGTAGCCTCTGGTTCTCAAATAAGTAACTGGATGACTATACCAAACATGTCGTCTTCTGCCTGGATATCTGTATTACCCAGGCTTTGCAAGTTAAGGTTTTCTTTTGTGGGGAAAAAAAAAAGCGGCTGTTATGACTAAAGGAAACAAGTGGGTTACTCTCAAGTGAGCTGGACCTCTGTAGAGAGAAAAGAGAAAGCCCCCATCCTTTGGGACCAGGGGAGTACTGGGATCTGGGCTCTGGGAGGAGAAGAGGTGTCTAGAGATGCCCAGAGAGACAGCTGGGTAGGTCTACCACCCCTAAAGACCAGCATAAGCTTGGCAAGGATTCTGAGACCAGGCAAGATATGGCAATTATAAGACATTCTAGAAGAAGCTATTAGCTATTTTTCCTTTATTACTTTTCTTGTCTCTAAGCATTTAATGAAGTCTGGTAAAAGTTAAACTTGGCTTCTCTTAGCTATGATGGGAGAAAACTGGGAAGCAGTGTTTGTCCATCACCAGTGCACAAGTTGAGGTGTCTGAGCTGGTCACCAGTAAAAACACAACGATGCTCTGAAGAACGGCAGGTATAATCATCAATGACAGAGGCCACAGCATGACAACCAGATGAGAAGTCAGCGGTGAAAGAGCCTACCACGGGGATCCCTGGGTGGCGCAGCGGTTTGGCGCTTGCCTTTGGCCCAGGGCGCGATCCTGGAGACCCGGGATCGAATCCCACGTTGGGCTCCTGGTGCATGGAGCCTGCTTCTCCCTCTGCCTGTGTCTCTGCCTCTCTCTCTCTCTCTCTGACTATCACAAATAAATAAAAAAAATTAAAAAAAAAAAAAAGAAAGAGCCTACCACATTTGGTCTTGAGTGTGTATGTGACGGAGCCCTGAAAAACTCTGAAACTGTTTCTAACGAATCTAGGAAAGGTTTGTGCCATGGTAATTTAGTAATAAAAATACAGCATATGCTAATTGTATTGCTTACAAGTAGGTGATCCAAGAAAACAGGGATACGTATATATTTATTACTAAATATTCTTAAATATGGTACGATTTTCACAAGTGGCAGAAATATATAATCAAATGATAGATAGCTTTGTTTTAGGTAAGACTGAAGCAAATGAGTTTAAAAACAGCAATTTAATTTATATTACCCATAAGTAAAGTGCACTGAGTTGAAGACTCACATGCTGGTGATGAAGAGCTTCCAGAAGGTGTTTATAAACTTGGAGGGGATGTTATGGAAAGGTCAATGATACCTCAGCTTTAAAGCGGTCCTGACAAAGATGGGTAGACGGATCCAAAGACCTGTCCACGTTTCTCCAACTCTTTGTTCCAAGAACATATCCCCATCAAAGATTTACCCTGAAAAAAGCCTCTTGACTCTATTTCAAGCACTGTGGATTCATTTGGGAAACAGAGTTCTAAATCCCAGTAAATGGATCTCTAAGACAATAGGCACATTATCATGTTAGCTCTTAACTACAGCTTATGTTCCATAATGCTATCTCAGAGCCAACTCCGTTCCATTTCCCATTTCCCTGCCTCTGGGGTCTTAGAACAATCACATCTTCCAGAGGAAGACATGGCCAATCAGGATACCAGACAGCAAGTGAAACTTGTCTATACGGTGGGAAATGAAGTGGACTACTATGATCTATGGTTGGCACTCTCAATCCATTCTCAACATATCCCCAGGGAGACTTCACTCTTGCTACGAACTAAGAAATAACAACGATAACAATCACCGCTGTAATAGAACATATTATGAGGGGCATTCTTTTAAAAGCCTCTAAAATGCTACCAGGAGAGTTTTACGGCTACGCTGAGACAGAACTCAGCTGTGGTTAAAGACAAGGAAAGAGGGTCGGATGATGGTGGCCCCAGGAGGGCCACATCTCCACATTGGCTTCACAGTTTCTCTTCTGTTGAGAGTATCACAACCGAGTTCATGGATGCCCCGAGGAAAAACCAGGCACAGCTTGAGCTGTTCAAAACAATCTTCCCATAAAAGGGACTTTTCCTTTTCAGCTAAAAAGCACTTTTTGTAATAAGAGGTTAAAGCCAAGATAACGAGTGCAGTTTCTGTTTACTCCCTCTAATTGCTTATTACTCTGTGTACAACTGAATATCAGATATCAAAGAGAAAAACTAGGGGGATTTTGCTGGATACCTGTTTGCCTAAACAGGAGGCATTGAGGTCTTCTAAGTTCCAATAATTCTTCAGAAGCTATGGAAGGTTTGTTCTCAGAATGTCCTCTAAAACTACAGCCCCCTGTCCAACACATGTAAGCTTGAAACGTCCCTCCCACATTTGCAAGGGCTCCAAATTGCATGATGGCTTTGTAAGTGCAAGCACAGCCACAGGAGAGGAGACAACACACCTTTACTCTGACATAATCTAGGTTCTTCCGAGGTAAAAGACTTAAAGTGTAGGAACCACCCGTAGAGAAAGCAGTTAGAGCTAATTGTTGCTCTTGGTAGAGAAGATTTGCTGGTTCCAAAAAAGCAAATGTGCAGGTTAAGAGCACTGTTAAGCCTTGAGAGCTTCATGCCACTGCAGGCTTTTAAGCGTGATGCACTCGTTTACTACTTATATAGACTTTTACAAATAGGCTTGTGCAGGCTTCTTGGAAGTCGATGGTTTACGAGTTCTCAGTACACCTCAGTGGGCTCTTTGAGAGACCTCTAACTACATAAAGGAGCAGATTTGCCAATGGTTGAAATCAGGCAAACCGTCCCCAATGCCATTACTATAAATCTTTATTTTCCCTCTATGCTTGTATCTTAATATCCTTAAAATAATGGTAATTCAGTGAAACTGGCCATTAGTTTAAGGCTTTGAGGAATGTATCTCGTATCAGAAACCAACCTTTTGTTTTCAATGTGCTTAATAAAGGAATATTTCTATATTCCTCTTTATGGTATTATATCAAAAGCTGCTTTCAGTAAGCTTTGTCAAACCGAGGCATAGATAATCCTAATCTCAGGACTTTACTGAGTAACTTGATAGGAGAGTTAATAAAAATTGTATTAACACATCAATGATTGGTTTAGCCAGCTAACACACAGAATTTATGAGGTTTGATCATTGGTTTATATCCCATGTTGACCAGTTGCCTTAGTTCCCATTAGGAAACAAAATATACTAAAGATGCCTTATGCATAATTTTCAAATTATTACTTACAAACATAACAAAGAGGATATGGTTTAAAATAGATGTCGGACTTAAACCCCATATGCTTTCTGCATCCTTGCTCTATTATCTCTTTTTCCCTGTGGAAGGAGTAGGGGCTTACCACTGTGTGAGCCTGGGAAGATTCCTCATCTTATCTGAGCCTCAGTTTCCATTTGTGAAATACATATTAGTCAGCAGTATCTACCTCAGAGGCTCTGTGAGGGCTAAATAATAAAATGTCTTTAACACACATAGCTCAGTGTGTGGCAAATAACTAAAAAAATGTATGATTATGACCATGATCATGACCCATCAGGGTCACAGGGTGAGCAAGAAATAATGATTTGGAGTTTAAAGGAGTTGTGTCTTTCTGATTTTGCTATTGTGCTGATTCTGAGACTGGCTCACTATACCTCATGCCTTTCTCCTCAAACCTGGCCACGCTCTTTTAGAGAGAACTGTATAAGCCATCTCTGCATTGCCAAACTTTTTAGTGCACTTTTCGACATAAAGGAGAACACAACAAATATTTTTGAATGAACAAACATGGAGTCAAAAGCCGTATTTGTCCTCGCTTCCACTCCTGTCCCAGCTGAATCTATCCTTTAAACAGAGGGGCTCCTCTCACATGCTATCCAATGGAATGTTCTACACCTTGAAGACACCTGTGACACCGCCCTTATGCCCTTATTCATAACTGCACAACTCACTCTGTCAATCCTCCTCACCATCAGATGGTTGGAAATCTTTCACGGCTACTGCCAGCAATGGCTTTCCTATGTGTACCCCTCCCTCCTACTGATAGGACACACTGTTCCTCTTTGATCGCCCCTCCCTCTTTCCTAGAACACTATGGCAGGATTCTTGTAACTACACTGTTAACTGTCATTGAAACTCCAGATGACTAAAAGATTAATCATCCTCAATCACAGCGTAAACACATCCATGTTTCCTCAACAATTTCAGTGGTGTCCCATCCCTTTCTAAACCAGAAACAAACTTGTCAGGATGAGATCTGAAGCTATTTTTGGCATGGCACCCACCTTCCATTTGAAGACTGATATCCTGCTAGTGCCTTGCCTAGACCTTAGCACTTCTTAACCACTTCTTGTTTCCTGATCTTGCTTTGCTCGTGCATTTCTCTGTATCTGGGTCACACTCCTCTCAATATCTTGAAATTCTTCCCATTGTTATGTTCCAAGTGAAATTAGGCTTTCTTCATGAAACCTTTTCAAATGATGCTGCCAAGTGGCCCTAGCTCTTACTGGAATCTCCTGTGTGTGATTGTAAACACATCATTGTCCTTGTCTAGAATGCTTTGTTGTTTTAATAATTTTCAAATTATTACTTACAAACATTAAAATGGTATGAATATGGCTTAAATGTGGCTAGTTACTCATAACTATATTCACTTAATGCTGACATTATTTTGTTTTGTCCCAAAGTCTAATTATATGCTTATTATACTAAACTTCAAAATGGTAAATTTGAAGCAACCCCAAAATCCGAGGAGGCAATGGAATGTTATCTCTGAGGACCAGACCTCACTCTGTGCTAGAACCAGGATATTTTATAGACCACTTGCATAGTGCTATTAAAAAAAAAAAAAACTGAATTTTCTTATATTTGGTTGCTTTCATGGCCAGTGGAAAAATTTTCCAGTAAAAATATAGCTGAGAAGAATGAAAGAGAAATGGTAATATAAAGCCTCACATTTAACCGCCACAGCAGGAAAATTCAAAATTGAATTCCAACCCTAGCTATTAAACACCCTGATCAAACCTCCCTCTGACTTCACTGAGCCAGGCAATTTTTCTCCTTTTCCTACCGACACAAAGTCTGCAACGGAGAAAGCTGAGTGTTTGGCGAAAGAAAATGAATACATTCTGCAACTCTGGACTCATGGAGCTAGAGCATGCTAATTGTGGCCTGACCTGCCTGTGCTCTGAGGGGACTGATGATATGTGGAGGTGGCTGAGAATCCAAAACGTAAAACTGCCCCATACCACCTAGACACTCAAATCCCCAACTTAGCTCCTGAGGTTAATGGGTTTGCCCAGCTAATCTATCACCACCTGCAGTTAGAGGTGGCACTTACTTATATCTCAGTAAATATTTGTTGAATAGATGAATGAATGAATAGATGAATGAGTGCACAGTGGGGGTTAGGGACAGGGTTTGAGCGTAGGCTTCTTGGAGAAGCTAAGCAAGGAAGGGTAAATAGAATAAATCCAGATGAAGGAGGGAGGAAGGGTTGAGGGGCATTTTTGTCAGCTTGGTGGGAACTGAGTGAATAAAATTAAGGGGCTAGGACTCACTGTGATGAGTAGGATGGAAAATCCACTCAAGCAGCACTGGAGAAGAGACTGACTGGAAATGAAGCAGGGCAGGTACCCTGAGACTAGGTGGTGGGCGAAGAACAATTACAAAGGAGGAGGAAGTGAAGCTTTAGGTCTACTTATATTCACAAGACACTGAGTTTACATGTAGAAGGGAAGGGGCTCTGGAAGAAGTAAAGATGGCCATGGATTCCTTTACATTCCCTCCTTTTTTTTTTTTTTTAATTTTATTTATTTATTCATGAGAGACTCAGGGAGAGAGGCATAGACACAGGCAGAGGGAGAAGCAGGCTCCCTGCGGGGATCCTATGTAGGACTTGATCCCAGAACCCTGGGATCATGCTCTGAGCCGAAGGCAGATGCTCAACCACTGAGCCACCCAGGCGCCCCACATTCCTTCCTTTGTCCCTGCCTCCTCTTCTTGAATCTGGGCCCACCCTGAGACTGCTTTGCTCAGTAGAGAACAGTGCAAGTAAAGCTCTGCCAATTTCTGAGCCCAGGCCTGAATCAGGAGATGTCTACTCCCTGTCTCTTGGACTGCTCTCCCTGGGAGCGCTGATCTCTGACATTGCCCGGCCCTGAGAGGTCATGTGGAGGGGGTTCCATCAACAGCCACAGCTTGTGAGCCAATACCCACCAAGGGATGTGGGACCCTCTGCCGGCTGAGCACCACCCACCTCAGAGACCTGACCAAATTTGTAACGTATGCCATTGTGAGATGATAAAATGCTCTTTGAAGTTGTCAAGCTTTGGGGTAGTTTGTTACTTAGCAATTGATAACCAAAACGGGGCATAAAAAATTACTTGGGGGTACTTTCACCTTTTTTTTCTTGGTGCCAAAGTTTTCTAAGCTTTTATAAGATGGCACCATCGCCGTTCTTGTGGTCGCTTTTAGTATTACATCTCTTGTCTTTCTGGTTCTAGGTTCACTTCCTTTTTTCCATACCTCAAGTCCTGATGTTGCAATTAAATTTGGAACAACAGAAAAATCACTCCACTGGATCTATTCTCTGGTCCTGTTCTATTCCACATACTAAAATGTTCAGAGGATTGGATAAAAGTCAGTCATTGTCCTTGCAGAAGGGAGCTATCAGCGTGCGTAGTCCCGTTTCACAGGGAAGCTACAGCATGTCGGGGCACACTCTCGTGCATGCAATTAAAGGGCAGAAGGAAATGATCCCAGAGACTCATTCAGTGACAGATGATACTGTTTTCAGAGTATTCTGGGCTCTCTTCTTCTGCATGTTTAACATTATCACTGTCCTGAACCCTGAAAGCAGATGAGCTGCTAACAGAGCCAGTAGAGTTCACTACTCATACTCTCTCCTCTTGTGTTCAGGCTGAAGCTAACACATATTGCCTCCATTCCCACCTGTAGCCTCCGAGAGCCTGGAAGCCTGAATCTGTTTTTTTTGTTTTGTTTTGTTTTGTTTTTTAAGATTTTTTTTTATTTATTTATTCATGATAGTCACAGAGAGAGAGAGAGAGAGAGAGAGAGAGGCAGAGACACAGGCAGAGGGAGAAGCAGGCTCCATGCAGGGAGCCCGACATGGGATCCGATCCCAGGTCTCCAGGATCACGCCCCGGGCCAAAGGCAGGCGCCAAACCGCTGCGCCACCCAGGGATCCCCTGAATCTGTTTTTTAACTGAGAAGAATGCATCTATACCATATGCAGTAGGGCAGCTGGTGTTTCATGATTCTTCTCTTCTGTCATCCCTCCCAACCAACTTTTCTCCTCCTCCCTCTTTTCTCTCCTCCCCATTCTCTCCTTCTCCCTGCACCCCCTTGCTTGAGTTTTGCCACCACCCTACTGATGTATGGCTCCTTTTTCAGGATCTAAAGGCCTAATCCAAGCTCTTCCCATTGAAATACTATCATCTCTATTTTAGGCTCACTTCCCTTCTATAAGAAGAGAAATCTGCTTTCTTGATATTGGAGAATAAAACGGTTTAATGATTTCATTACCAAAGCAGTGCAATTTCAAATGATAAATAATAGATTTCGATACTATATGTGTCAGTTTTTAAAACATAATTTTGCTCCCATCTCACATTTTGGCTGAGAAGTATGTATTTCTCCCTCTCTATTATAATGTATGTAGTTCATGGCATATGAAATATTTCTCTTTCTGTGGACAATGCTTTTCTCCTGTACCACATCTTCAAAAACAACAAGAGCAAATCTCTGATTATTGAGTTTTGAAAGAGTGAATATAATAAACCAACTAAGAGCAAAGCAGATTTTTTTATAGTATAGCAAAACACTGGTACTTGTAATTGATACTTTAAGCTATTTAACAGTTGCCTTCTCCGGTAACAATATATTGGCAAAACTAAAATATTACAGATGAACCTCAATGAACAATCAGATTAGCTGGGCACATGAATCCTCTGAGTTACAAAAGTATTTTTGTAAATTATTTCCCAGACATGAAGAGTCATGATATATATCAGGTAGAGGGGAAATGAGCTACAGGTTTTAAAGAATCATGAATGTGCCACAACCAGTAATATTTATTCATTCCTTCTGTGTGTTGTTTTATACTTTCATAATATCCCCTCTTTTTAATGTATACTTCACAATAATTCTCCAAAATGAATACAATTAACTTCTTCTTGCAGATGAGGAGATGGAGGCACAAGTAATTGTCCTCATCAAAGTCATTGTTCACCTAACAATGCTGTGGCTCAAGTACATCACCCACATGATTACTAAATGAGCGGTTTCAAGGCTAACATTGTTGGAGTCTTTGCTGACAATGGAATGTCTTTTTGATACTGGGCAAAGTGACATGGTGAGTTTCACAGAGTATTCTCATTCCTAGAGTAATAGTTAAAACACAATTTAATTAGATGAGGATTTGGCAAGTCTCTCCCCCTTGGAACAGCATGAACTTTTAAGAGAATTGTGGCAGTGGCCCAAATCCTGTCGCAGAGCTCATGGCTCCTTTGTAATTTCCATGGGAAGGAGGGTTTAGCATGGCCCCTGGGAAAAATGTCCCCCAAAGCCCAGGTTATATATCTATGGCAAATCAGAGGTTGAAGTCAAGGGCAAAGAGACAGAAAACTCTATGATTATCTGCCTGCAGAGTTTCATATTTGAGACTGGCAGCTGGCCTCACAGCAGCTCCTGTCCGCCTGCAAGGCCAGACCAGCATGGACACCCTCCACCCCGCAGCTGTGTCAGCATGGCCTTGATGAGGAATTCAGAGTGAGGGAGGCAGCTCTGGTAAGCCAGCCACAAAGTTCACAGATTAGGCTGAAAACTAGAAACTCCAGAAAAACATTGGCACACATATATTTCCCATTGTCCAAAAAGAAGGCCAGATGGAAATATCTTCCAGGGCATTCAATAACTGGAATTACAAAATGATATCATATAAATCCATTTTTATAACAGTCATTGTAAGATTTATCCCAATAGGTGCCCCCCCTTTCTCCCTATCAATCTTTATAATATCACACTGAGGGAGTCTGCTAGAAAACTAAAAATAATATGTGGTTTTGTGTTTTTATAAAACAGTTACAAAATGCTCTTTCAGATAAAGGAAATCCAGCCAAAGGTGAGTATGAATAGTGTTTATTGCTAAGAAGTGAAATTAAGGGTATTATTTATTTTCTTATTTATATTTTTTTCATATGCCTAAATAGCATATACTACCTTAACGAACAAAAAATTATTTTCTAATGTCTTACCTCTCATTAGCCTACTCATGGTACCACCTGGTTATGTTCAATCAAGTTGGCATCAGCAACTACTTAATGAACCGTTTTTCTAACCATTTTTCTCCAGTTATCTACAAGTATATCTTGAAGACATACTGTTTTTCAGGCACTGTACCATGTGTATATTGTGGGATTCGATACAGTTAGAAGTAACATATTTAAAAATATAGACAAATGGAATATTTTGGGTGAATTCAGAGAAAGTAGGAAAAAAAGCAGAAGTTTTCAAAAAAGTTTCTGGAATTGACAGCATGTAAACCGGACTATTTAACTCACTGTAATGGAAACAGCAGGGGAGCCGAGCTAGAAGGAGCGGAAGCAGAGTCATGGAGGTGGGCGGGGGTGCTCTGGGTGATGCCCAGAGAACAAGAGCCCAGGCTCTGCTGTCACTGGGTGTCTGATAAAATGGAGGAGGGAAATAATATTTAATACATTTAATAATAAAGGTAAAAATCAAGTTCAGGAATAGAGACATGATAAATACAATGAATTTGGAGAGAAAAAGAATGTTCCTAATGAGTGGAGTACAAGAAAGAGCACAGAGAGGGATGGATAAGCCAGTTCAGCCGGCTACGCCCCAGTCCCTAAGCCAAGAAGTCTTGTCTTAACTGCCTCAGGTCCAAATGACCTTTGTAATGGTCCAAATGATCATGTGACCAGATAATTACAAAAGTTTTATGACAACGCACTTCAGATTTTCTGAGACGGTCCAAATACTAATTATCCCATTCCACATTCTCATAAATACACACTCCTGTTGGATATACAGAAATATAATGGCACTCAGATAAATAGCTACAAACAGCAGTGAGGATCTGTTAAACAGAGAGGAAGACAGAAGATGAAAATATTTGTTTTAAGACAATACTGCCCAGAACAGGCTTTTGTTTGTTGCATTTTGCACATCCCTCTGGGCCACAGGAAATATTCAATGACTTCACACATTTTAAAAGATATAGGTAGGTCTGACAGCAAAATGAGGATTTTTTTTTTCCCAGGAAGTAATTAATTAGTTAAGTAAATTCTGAGAAAGGGCCCTTTGCACCCCCCCCCCGCACCCCCCACCCCTGCTGCTTTCAGCAGGGCTCTGAGGAGCAGGGCTGCAGGGGAGATGGCAGCGGTAATGCAGCCAGCAGTGAGCCAGGCCCGCACATTAAGTGATGAATCAGAGCAAGCGATGCAGTCACATGAGGAATTCTTTCCCGAATATTGTTTCCTTCCCATTTACTGAAGGCAAATTCCTCTGCCTCTGTGTCAGGTTCTTATATCAACTGCAGACTTCTCTCTGACCAGGGAAAATAGGACAAAAGGAGTTCATACGTTTGCATTTTGCTAAAACACTGGTAGGAAGTGGGCCACAGTGCCCCCCCCCCCACCTCAGCAGAGGCTCTGAAGACTCCCAGTGTCATCCTCCTGTCCTCCTCCTGCACGCATCCCAACACCTCCAGGCCCCATGAGGCCTAGGAGACCTTACCTCAAAATCTGACTTCTGATCAAACCATGAGATCAGGTTGTGTTTAATATTTTTAAATTATGTGCCATGAGTAAATAAAAATCCTAACCCAAATTAGGTTAAATGGTCTGTTTCATATAGGTTCTATTTTTTATCCAAAATAACTATATTTTTAGGCAGAGAATGATTTAGAGTCACTGGGATGTGTGTGTGTGTGTGTGTGTGCGCGCACACATGCACATATGTGTATATCAATATAGTACATATTTAGATTTGATACATCAAATGTAATATTTTATTTAAATAAACATATAATAAATGCTAAGTATGTAATATTTAACTATATAAAGTTAAATATATATTTAGTTTTAAAATATATATATGTGTATATAACGTGTTTAAAAAATATATATGTATATACAATGTGTTTAATATATATATAAAATACCATTATGGCACATGCTACAGAAATCCCCAATGCTGCCTATACAAATACCTACTCTCCAAACCCTGTGTGCGGCAGGATGGTCTAGTGAGGCACTGATTCTGGTCAGTTCTATACTTAACAGGTAGGATCATCCCTGTCCTCAAACAGCTTCCCACTTCCAGGGAACTGTTAATAGCTATTGCATTTGAAAGTTACTGCATTTAAATAGCTACTGTATTTAAAGGCTCTGGGTCCAGTGAGAGGAACTGAAAGGAACCATTCCAAGGAGGTGGGGGTATATAGGGGCTGGCTTACATGAGATCAAGAGCTAACTGGATGCTTCCCTTCCCAAGTCTGTATCCAGTGTGGATACATTGGTGGCTTTAAATTGGCCAAGATGTGTGTATTTATAGCACAGACACTGACAAGCACAAAGCAGGGCTCTTCTATTTTCCTCAGAGATCTGGTTGTTAAATCTTCACCAGCACTGCTAGATGGAAGGCAGCCGTGGGTCGAGAAGATAAAAATGGCCTGACCAAGCAAACAGCGGTCGAACTTTGCTAGGGCAAAGCAGGGAAGTGCTGTGGCTGATTTCTGTGCTGATGGCAAACAGCCAGCACCTCCATGAAGCCCCTGATGGGAAGGAAGGCGTGTGGTTTTGAGGGCCAAGAACATTAAGTATTACTTGTTGAGTTGCCAACCAATTTAGAGACAGAGAAAGGGGTAAGACAGGGGGCATTAACTTATATTTGGTTCTAAGTAATGCCTGTTCCAAATAGTAGCTCTGGATTTGTGGTCAAAGAGCAGAACTGGAAATTTGCCTCAGAATTAAGCAGCTGTGCCCGCTTTGCTGAGAGCAAGTAGGTAAGGGAGTGTGTGGAGAGATGAAGGACACAGAGCACTCTCATGATGCCAGACTCCCTCTGAGGTCAGGAACTGAAGTCTGATGGGGAGGAGGGGTCAGATTGGAGCGGCAGACAGAGATGCTCTTCAGCTGATGAGAATTTGTGCTATTGTGTTCTTTCCCAGCCAGTTTTCGGTCATCATGTTTATTTTCAATTATTACACTGACTGATGTTTTATCTTACACATATTCTTATTTTTAAGATTTATCTACATCTTGATCCGTGAGATTTGGTCTTATCTTGATCATTCGTGATGTAAAATGAAGAAATGAGGGCCTATGCAGTATCTCGACCTCTTTTCTCTCATTTCTGAGGTTTTTCCTGCTCTGCCATTATATTTACACTTTGTGATAATGTGACATTTACATTTTGTTCTGTAACATCTGTTACAGATGCTCTGCCTATAGGTGCATTCCAGAAGTCAAATGAAATAAACACATTGATAGGCTAAATTTATGCAAATTGTGTTCACTGGTTCCAACTTTAAGGAGGTCACTCAAAAAGGGGATTTTTCCAAAATTCGTAACAAATGCATTATTCATCCTTATACACAGTTAATTTCTTTTGTATTTTTGTTTTATATGTGGAAAGTTTTCTAGCACAGATTTTTGCTTTTCTTGTCAAACTGTCTTTCTTCTCGTTGACAGAATAAACATACACATCCTCTACCTAATACTAAACTCCTCAAGCATTTTCACCATCTCATTAATTGACTGTTCTAGAATGACTTTACCCTTTGCAGGACTGCTTCAACTGTCTTTCTGGAATTTTCTTACTGACTCCTCTGTCTTCGTTTATCTTGGGTTTCAATTTTGTTTCTCCAGTAGTACATTTTCAAATCATTTGTTTTCCTCCTCTCGAAATCCCTTTTCCCCACTCTGAGGTATCGATGCATTCCACTTTGTTGATTTCCCTTGTCCTTTGTTGGAGCCCAGATCACATCATAGATATTTGGGAGGCAGGGGAAGCAAACATTTCTGGATTCCTCGTGTCTGCATGTGCCCTCATTTACTTGCTATGATGGTCATCCTGACTGGACCCAGGTTAAGCATTATTTCTGGGTATGCTCGTGAAGATGTTTCTGAATGAGATTACTGTTTGAACCTCTAATTTAGGTAAAGCATACTGCCTCCCCAATTTGGGCAGGCATCAACCAATCCGTTGAAGGTCTGCATAGAACAAAAAGGCAGAGGAAGAAGGAACTCACCCCTTTTTGCTTCCTGACTGCCTGTTTCAACTGGAACATCAATTTTCTCCTGCCCTTGGACTAGGATTTACATCATTGACTCCACTGGTTCTCAGGCCTTTGGATTCAGAATCACAGCACAGGCATTTCTGGGTGCCAAGTTTGCAGATGGCAGGTGGGGGGATTTCTCAGGCTTTTATAACTGCATGAGTCAATTTTTCATACTCTCTTGATAGATAAATAGGTAGATGATAGATACAATTGTGTATCTTTATATCTATATCTTGATAGATCTATCTATCATCTCTCTATATATTTCTGGAGAAACAGAACCAATAGGATGTTACATATATTCTCTCAGAAACTTGACTATTATACATAAACACTTAATAAAAACTTGAACTACGTATAGGATTCTATGTTGAAAGCAACTTCTCAGAACATGGTGGGCATTTCTTGACTTCTGTCAGCAGCAATGGGGGTCAGCAGTCTTCACCTTTGGTGTAGACAGGAGACTTCTTAAGGACTTAGGCTGGGGTCCTGCCCAAGCCAGAATGAAGACACTCTACTTTGGGGCTCCATCTTGATTTCTCTTGGTTGGATGACAATATTTCCAGTAGCTTCTTTTGCTATTAATTTTGTGATTGATTTTACAACCTTCTAGGGAATTGTGTGAGTTATATCCAATTTTTCTCCGAGGAGTGTAATTCAGAGTACCATTTCCAAGGTTTTGTTCTTTTCTCTGTCTTTAGAGATTAAACTCATCTTTTTCATTTTGGAAAGCATGATTTTGTGCTGCTTCTGGAAGAATTCCACTAGTTTAACAGAAACTTCTCTGAGGTTTCAGGAAAAATGAGACAAAAGTTTCAAGAGCTTTGCTATTATTTGAAAATAATTTATAAGAAAGGACTGGTATGGATGGATTATTCATTGTTAAGATGATTAACATCTTAATTAGTATATGCATTTTAAAAAATTATTTCTGCAAAACAACTACCCTTGCAAATCTCTAATCCTTACACATATAGACATATATTTTATATTGTACTAGAATTTTGCTCACAATTTATGTTTTCCAACTTATTCTAAATTGTAGTATCTATTTCCATCTTTATTTTGGTGCTTAAAATAAAGCCGGAACAGTCTACATATATTTCTGTGCATTTCTGAGATCAAAAAGATCACAATAGTTCTTTGAGCACAGGCATAGCTTTAAGAGCATTGCAACTGTTAGCACATAAAGAATTTTCTATGAAACCAAAATATAAAGCTAATCATGTGTTAAATTTGTGTGAACAATGGTATTGGATCAATTTAGCTCTGTATCACCAGGAACCTGTCAACCATGTGACAGACATAGGGGTTGATCAATGGTGCACAGACCACAGTGAGAGGAATCCTGGTCTCAGAGAATCTTCCAGATTGATAATCAGTATCTTCATACAAGTCTGGGTCTTCTGCAGTGAATTATTCCACATGTTCTTTCTCCCCTTCTCATATTACTCAGTTACTAGAGAGGAGAAATCTCTTCTAAAACTTCCAAAGAGCTTCCTGGTATTTGAAAAATCAATTATATTCTGGAGATTCAGAGAGTTCTTTTTTTTAAAGATTTTATTTCTTTATTCATGAGAGTCACAAAGAGAGAGAGAGAGGCAGAGACATAGGCAGAGAGAGAAGAAGCAAGCTCCATGCAGGAAGCCCGATATGGGATTTGATCCTGGGACTCCAGGATCATGCCCTGAGCCGAAGGCAGGCAGACGCTCAACTGCTGAACCACCCCGGCATCCCCAGAGAGTTCTTTTTGATGACAAAGTATAGTAAAATGGTATGAAATCATTCTGATGGAGGTTAAAAAGACTTTAATACACATATTACTAATGCTCCTTACATGCAAGTGATAAAAAAAATCTGTTTAACTTAAAATCCAGATTTTTATGTAATTATCACAAAAATAAGTGGGATTATTTTCAAAGAAATAAACAACAGTTCTATAATTTGGACATACAAAAATTAAGCATTAACAAAATTAGGGATATAGCCTTTATCCTATCAATTTTTAAAAATGCATCTCAAGGAATGACTTTTCTTTTTATTAAGCTCTTGCATCGATATATTTAATTGGTAAGTGATAACATTGAAAGAGAAAAAAAAATGCAAGTGGAAATTCAAGTAATTCCCCCCCTGAAATTAATACAACTTGAATGCAAAATACGTCTTTTGTCTCCAACCTTACTTACAGTGACTATATGTTGTTTTGTTCTGTGATATAGGGAAATGATAGAAAGCAACAGAAAATAAAAGATAGAAGGTCCAGCAAACAAAGAGCTGTGTGTGTATTCTCAGATTGCTCACAGACCTATTGAGTAAACTTCCCAAGTTCCTTTGCCTTTTGGTGTCTTCTGATCTTTGTTTATAAAGCACATGGAGGACTTAAGCCCATAGGAGTCTCACGTAAATGACTCATAAGGAAAGGTTATAGCAATGTGGGGTCGTTTATACCAGAAAATAGAAGAATAAAAACTTGGGAAACTTCTTCAGGTTATGACTGAAGGAAAAAGAGATTATAAAGTACTAGAGCCTGAGAAACTCATGTAAGTAGGCTTGCACAGAGGCATGATTGCAAGGTGGTACTGAGGAGGGTTCCAGATTCTGTCCTGAGCTTGCAGGGCAGGTGATGAGTCTCATCTGCTGGAGAGAACATGCACATTCTTCTTCCTGAAAGCATGTTTTACATTGGCTGGAGGAGATCCCACCTCTGTGAAATGTACTTCCGTAAATACTCTGTGATGGAGGGGACATATCTCCACGGCTTGGTAAGTGAAAACATGAAAGAATGAATGTATGCTTTAATGACTTCCATCATGGTTATAGATGCCCGTGTTTCCTCTGTGACAGGGAAATATTTAAATAATTGATCCCTACATTAACTATATAGATTGGTAGTATGATAAGGGGCTATTTCAGTGAAGAAGTTGTTACCAGGAATACATTGCAAATATTTATGTGGTAGAAAAATCACATTCATTTAAATATAAAATAAACTTTCTCTAACTCAGGAGAACTTTTATTTTCATTTGCCCTATATTCTGAAGGTGCCAGAAGAGGATGGAAGGGAACAGGTATGGGAAACCCTAGAAAAGAAGCCAAGACCTGAGCCCTGTCCTATACTACCTAGACTGCCCTAGTGATGAAGGGGAAGGAGCCACCCTCACACACACCTGGGCACAACCTCGCAGGTGGAAACTGCTACCCTCTGTGGACCCTTTGGTAGAACAATTTACAGCTGAACCCACCAAGTAGAATTCAGATGATCATATTCATCCAGCCTCTTGGCGTAACTGTTTATTTTATATTTTCAACAAGGATTAAGTCCCCTTCCCAAATTTGATGGAAAAGGAAGTGTTGACTTCTGGGCTGTGTTTTCTCAGCCACTTCTCTTTGGGAGTTGTTACACTCAGCTAAATATCACACCTCTTGAAAGAGCTGCCTTCTGTCCAGCTTGTGTCACTCAACCCAGGATAATGTGCCTCTGTTTTCCATATACCTCAAAACATTGAAAAAAATCTGCTATTCCCAAAAGTCTGGTGCTATTGTTACTGTAAGGAAAATGAGGAAGACTAGCAAATAGCATGAAAATAAATACACATCAATATTGGAATTTAGCATATAACAAAGATGCTACTCCAAGTCATCCTATAGGACAGCATTGATTGAAATAGATTTTTTAAGTAGCAAAGTTTAATTTATATCTCCATTTTATTTCTTAAAAATAAATTGAATCTAGATAAGACAAAAATTTAATGGTGGAAAAATCAAAGCATCAGAAATAGTAGAGGAAACAACAGATGAAAATTTGATAATTTTGGAGTGGTGCAATCCTTTCTAAGCTGGCACTAAAACTAGAAGCCATAAAGAGTAGATAAAAGTAGCTGACTACCAAGAATATTAAAAAATATTTTTTTCTATGGCAACGAAACAAGACAAAAACCAAAAACAACCTTCTGGAAGTCTGCTATAATGGTGGCCACTAATGAACCATGCTTTACAGAACACTGCTCTTTTATAGCGCTCCCGTCCCCCCACCAGATTTGAATCAAGGCAGGGCCTGGACTTGCTCTAACCAACAGAATGTAATAAAACTTTCAGACCTATGTTCCTCTTTTGCACTCTTGGAGGCCCTGAACTGCCAAGTTAGAAGACCTGCAACCTTGCAGGAGAAACCACGTTGAGAGCTCATGTGGTGTGACACAGTGGGGAGGAGACCCCTGAGTCTACACAGAAGACAAGCAGAGAATGCAGTTGAAAAAGAGAACCAGGACCCCAGAACTGTGACCCTGATCAAACCATTTCAGCCATCAACCAGCCATCCTAGTTTCCTTGCTGAGCCCTACATTTCAGGAGTGAAGAAGCGATCTGAAACATCACAGCCCCAAGAGGCACCATACAGAGTCACACTGTCCCCTCCAAGCTCTGTCCGAATTCACAACCCTCAGAATCTTGAGAATAAAATAGTTTTGTTTTGTTTTTAAAGACATAAGTTAATTTGTTATGAAGCAATAAGTAACTGGAACATTCCATTAGTCAAACAACAAACTGGGAAAAGTCTAAATAACATGTATCACAAGATACTCGTTATGATAAACAAAAAAAGATCCTACAAATCAATAAGAAAAAAAGAGATGATTCTGTACAAAAATAAATAAAATGATTTAAGAAATAATTCAAAGGACCACAATACAAGCGGTCAATAAGCCTTTGAACAATGACCAGGCTCAATCTTAATCTTTTTAAAAAATGGAATGAGACTCCATTATCTGCCTCTTGGATTGCAACATATTTAAAAAAGCTTAGCAGTAAATAACATCAAAAGCTGAGCAATAAACAGAATGGAGCTGATGTAGGCCTACTATAGTCTCATGCACTACTCTTTGGGAGCAACTTAACAGTTTTTTAAAAAATACAATGTGTATATTGTTCAATTTACCAATAAAGTTCCTAACAAGTTGTTTTATAAAAAATACTTACTCGAGGATATAAAGATATACAAAGTATTATGAACTGAGTCCTGCCATGTGTTGAAGACTGAACCCCCAATGTGGTATGGTATTTAGATGTAGGGCCTTTGGAACATAATCAGGTTTAGATGAGGTCATGAGGGATAGCCCCACATGATAGGATTAGTGTCTTTATAAGAAGAGGAAGAGAGACCAGAGAATTCTCTCTTTCTCCTCCATGTGAGGATACACAAAGAAAGCAGCCATCTGCAAGGAATTCCTTAGAGGGCTCTCACCAGGAATTGAATCTTCTGGTACCTTCGATCTTGGACTTCCCAGCCTCCAGAACTGTGACAAAATAAATTTTTGTTGTTCAAGCTACTCAACCTATAGGATAAATACTTTGTAGTACAGTAGAGATATTCATTATTTATAATATCATAAATTTTGGGAAGTTTGACATATCCATCCATAAATCTCACTGAAAATAAAGAGCACATCTACACAGCACTGTGTAGCTACTTACAAGAATAAGGTAGCACTGCACATACTGATCTAGGAGATCTGGATGTTCATAAAGTGAAAAAATCAAGTTGTAGATCAGAACGTACTGTAGGATTCTATTTGTGATCTTTTATGAAAAAACATGTAAGCACACACATATTACACATCTGTATACAGACACATTTATATAACATTTCTAAGTACACACAAGAGACCATTAATGGTGATTAAATCTGGGGGTTGGGAGTCCTGATGTTGGATGACACGGTGTGGAGAGGGAATTAGAGACTTCCTTTCCACTCTATACCTGTCTGTACATGTTAGTTGTTAACATGAAATTCTTATTTAAAAGGGAAGAAAAATAATGAAATGCTCCAAAGGCCTTTATGTCAAGAGCTTCGTCATTTCCCCCTAGGCACAGAACACAGCACTGTTACTCTCCATCTTTCCTTTGGATTCATAGATATATACCAAGTCACACTGGTGACATTATACACACACTATCCCTCTTTCCTGGGTTAGAGAAGCATCAGGAGGGTTGGGAAAAAGCATAGAGCTTGTTGGAGGGATAGAAAAATACAGTCCTAAAAAAAAAATCTATCTATCTATCTATCTATCTATCTATCTATCTATCTATCTATCTATCGTCCTCCCACTGGCTCCCATTGTTGTGACTTGTGCATGGGAGCAACCCCAAGTTCCACTACAAGCAGGGGACGGGTGCTTTCCTTCCCCGCCCAGGTTCACCAGTCATACACCTGCCTAAGTGAGGCCTCTAAAAAGCCCCTAGGGAGCCCTTGGCCTTCTTAGATAGCAAAGACTCTGAATTCAGACGGGAGGCATCATTGACAGTCATATTGTTTTAACCCTTTAACCTTTATAGATTAATTTTTCCTGAACCTGACAGGTGTTTTGCAGAAGAACACTTTATTCTTACCATTTGATGTTCAAACGGAATCATATTCACTCACCAGCTTCACTTATATACACTTATTCTGATATATTATCTAGGGCTTGAAAACCAAAATAGATTTTTAATTTTCTCATAAAAAAATCACAAGCCTTTACATTACAGTGCTAGGTTTCTTAATATCTTTTGTGTCACCCCTTGTAAATGTGAGAACTGATTGATCTCTGTTATGCGTGTGTGACAGACCAAATCTAAAACATGGTCGGAGGCAAGCAGACCTTGAAAATCTTGTGGAACTGGAACATTTTCATTACCTCTACCATGCTGTGTGTCAGACAGGCATGCCAATCAGTTCGTGGTTCTTAGCAGGGTGGCGTGCATGCAAACTTGGTGTGATAGTTTCATTTAGTGTTCTCATTTGGAGAACATTCTGGGACATGTGAATAGATAACTAGGAAATGTCCAAATAGACACAGTACTGTAGTTCAAAAATATGAATACTTAGAGAGTTACCATCCCATAGAGCAGTATGTGTGAGAGTGAACCCTCAATGCAAAGGGGAGGGATGGTCATGGATGTGGGGTCTGAATTATGACTAAACCACCACAGATAACAATTATTTCCAGCTGTGTCAACTGGCAAAGAAAGGAGCTATGCATTTACTAAAAACAAAAGCAAAAACAAATAAAGCATTACCCTTATTTGTTTAGAAGGAGAAAAGGAAATGGGAGGGGAGATGGGAGAGACAGCTAGTTGGAACCCTGAACAACCAAATGGCTGTTCCAGATATTGAGAACCCTCACGATTGAATATGAAGATTTGGGATTTATTTGAATAAGAAAATTAAGGTCTATTTTGATGTTTCAGGTTATAGAGCCAAAAGGTACTCTGGTAGGATTACAGGGAAATGGTAGATTGAGAGAAAATACATGAAAAGATCAAGAATATGAGACTACTAATGAGTTAGGAAACCTCATATATAATTGAGCAAGGACAGTGGATAATATTTTGAACTGCAATATCACCCCATAAGTATACAATGTAATTTCAATGGCCGAGGGTTGCAAGCTAAATTCCAAATAAATAAAAAGGTAAGCAAAGAAAAATGTAAAGCCACTCAGTGGAATATTATGATGAATAAATATGATTACATTGGAATTTTTAAATAGATTCCTTAGAGGGGGTTTGGGATGAAGCCAGGGAGGAATTCTGAGGCCTGCTATGATAGTTTAGGCCCTGTCGATCTTCTGTAAGTCCAGATTGGTCTTTATGTATCACTTATTCCCATTTTCTTGCTATTTTCTCTTCTTTCTCTCTCTTTTTTACTTCCTTCATTTTAATTTTTAAATCTGATGACTTTCTTCTTCTGCCACAATTCCCCTTTCCTTATCTTCCTTTGCTGAATTATAATAATCTTATAAGCACAGACCATGGAGATCTTTAATTTAAAAAATTTTCCATTTCCACTTCAAATTTATGTCACATGTTTTGGATTCTCCCTTTAACAGAAAAATTCCATAACATTTTAAAGCACTTGGGGATTAATATTTGTGGTAGTAATGAGATTTTATTTGATGGTTTCTTAGTATTTTGATGCAGAAAAACAATAGGTTATGACGATGGTAGACTCTTTATGGTTAATGAGGACAGGAGAACTATATGGTCAAGGAATAGATCTTTAGGACTGCTGGCTTTGGAAGTTTTTAATGAAAACCTAGGAGATTCATAGATCACATATGTCACCACATTTAGGTACACAATGGCATGATACTATAGTAGCCACAAATACTAAGCAATATTCAGAGTCTAAATACAATCAAACTCATTTTGATTGTAAAAATTTAGTTTTTCAATTTGCCTCCTGCTGCACAGAGGTAATATACCAGGTGATTCATTTCCATATGTGAACTGCTGTTAACTGCAATGGGTGAAGGAGAGTTGGATGCAGGGTTGGGCTGTTATGTCACACTCGGAAGAAAAGGGAATAAAATTACAGTGCAGAATGACCTATCAAATTTCCTTGACAGGTGCTAATTCACTTTGATCTATACTTCACCATAATTTCATTGGTGGGGAGGGCATACATATTTATAAGTGTGGAAGCAGGCTGCTGTTGTTCTGTTTGTAATTTACAGAAACAAAGAACTCATTTAGATTTCCATATTAGAAGTCCCAAGGTGACCCTGTAGTGGATACCAGCCCCCTGCTGTGTAGGATTCCTAACATAATAAAGAATAAAGAAAAACAACAGTACATCACGACCTGGGCTCACGGGTAATCAAGTCACATATTTACCACTGAAACAATAGCTCGGTGCAAAGCAGCGTCATTACTACAATTTGCTGATGAAAACCCTAGGGATCCCAGGAAGTGCCTGCCTGAAAAGCCAGGCACTGATTAATCTGAGTTGCTAAGCTTTGTTAAAGAGTTATTGTTTTAATCATAATGAACTGTGAGTAGTTAATCATGGAAAAGTTGCAGGGTATCCAGTTCAGCCCGTCCTGAGGCAGACAGCCTTTATGCTTTTTTAATCATAAATTATCAACAGATATATACAATAAAACAGAGTATCAAATGGGAGAACAATACTAATTTTGATTTCCAGAAGTTGGATTTAGAATCTCATTAGCTATGAAAGATACTACATTTTATACAAATATTCTCGAGGTGACATGACCATGGCATATTATCTCTGTTTCCCATAGAATGCTTAAAGAGCTCAATAGGTAAGTTCTTTTACTTGTAAGGAAGGACATTCCAACTTCTATGTACACAGTAAATATTCCAATGCATGGTATGACTAATAAAATGCCATAATTAGGTAAAAAAAATAAAGATGCTTCAGATGACTAGTTATTAAAGAAATGTAATGAAAGCCACAGGAAAAAAAAAAATCACTCCACACCCACTAAAGCGGCTGTAATGAGAAAGATTGACAACACCAAGTGTTGGTGAAGATGTGAAGAAACTGTACCTCCCCTCCTTCAATGGTGGAATGTAAGATGTGACAGCCACACTGAAAACATTTAAGGAGTTTTTTAAAATGTTAAACACATCATCATAGGATCTAGTGATTCCTCTCCTGCATATTCAACCCAGAGAAATGAAAGCATGTGTCCACATGAAGACTTGTGTACCAATCCTCATGGTTCAACTCAAATAATCCCAACTAGAAACAAATACAAATGTTCATCAACTGGCAAATGGACATACTAAATGTATTGTATCCATTTAACAGATTTTGCTCATCAAGAAGACAGACACAAGCAACATCTCTGGAAAATCTCAAAATAATTGTGCTGAGAGAATAAGGCAGGCTAAAGATTACATATTACATGATTTCATTTATATGAAATTTCTAGAAAAGGGAAAGCTCTGTAAGCAGAGAATAGATCAGTGATTGCCTAGGTCTGAGGGTGGGCGTGAGGATGTCTCAAATATGCAGGAGAAAACACTTAGGATGACAGAAGCAGTCTAACACTGGATTGTGATGGTGGTTGCACACTGGCATATATTTACTATCAAAACGTATACTTACACTGGGTGATTTGCATGATATGTAAATTATACACCAATAAAGCTATCAAAATGCATCAAGGCATAAACTTAAGATTTGTGGACTCATACACATTCACAAACCGTAAAAGTTGACACCGAAAATAAATCAATGAGTATGCCATAATTATCTGCTAATAGCATTATCTTTCTCCCAAAGCGGGTACCCTGAGACGTCTTTCAGAAAGCTAAGAATATTGCTTGGTTACATGCAGAAAGGTTTCAGGTGTTCCTTTACATGGTCAGAGCATTATGGTTTTCAAGTTCCCAAACCACCGAGAAATCTTACCAAGGACCCCAGGTGCTGGGCCTGTTACCTCAATGAATAGCTACACCCTCGGTTGACTGGTCAGCGGTATGTATTAAGCCATTGCAATGGTCTCATGGGGCAAATGCTTGTGGCAAAAAGTGTCAGGGAGATTTTCCAGGGAACCAGACAACTTGATTAAAGAACTATGTTGGCATTTCAATGGCTTCGAAAGTAGTGACACTCACATGGAAGCAAGGGTTGAGAGAGATCAGATTCTTTTCCTCTGCAGCAAGGGTTTTTAATTACTAACATGATTTGCTTCACCCAGTGAGGAAAATCATCACGAGTGTGTCCTACAGCTACAGGGTGGTGGCATTTCTTGATATGCTAGATAGTCCCTTTGCTGAAGCTTTTTGAAACATCATCCTCTGATCTGCTCTTAATTCTTAGTAAGAAACTGGGTAGCATATGATAGGCTGACAGCTGAAATGAAAACAGATACGAGGCCCTTTGCAACATCTCTTGTTGAACAGCATTTCAATTACCAAGGGAAAGTGGATTCTTCAGGATGCTACAAGGCAGATGTCAGCCTCAATTGGTTAAATCAGAGAAACATTGACTGAATTTCTCATAAACAATAAGGAATCCCACATCTAATTCTGATTCATGTTTTAAAAGCCCAGAAAATTAATAGTTATCTACAATAAGGCGAGGAATACATTATTAACATTTTGTTGCCACTCAGGATCCAAACAAAGAGACTCTAATAAACCCCTCTGTTATCATATGTAGGAGAATCTGGCAGAGTGTTCACTGCCTCAGAAGCCCTGCTTTCCCATCTTTTTTTCTAGCCATTTCCTGCATGTCCTTTAAAATTCACATTAAATCAGTGATTTTTAACAAGATTTTCCTAAATCCTTGATGTGTTCCACTTCCAACTGCCTTACTCACAATCTGAGTTAAACATTGCTCCACTGTTTCGCCATGGCACACGAAACAGATGTCCATCATTCCTCACATCACAGGCTCACAGTAATGTACTTCTCTTTTTTCCTATAGCAATTTGTTTAAGAATAGGGGCAAATATAGGTGTGTATGTGTGTATGCGTGGGTGTGTGCATGTTACGTACAGTCATATATGGAAATTGGCCTCATTTTCTTGGTCCTAAACTAGAATTCTGTAACTTGTGGAGAGGCAGCACAGGTACATGGAGTAATTACTGAATAAAATGAACTAACCAGGGATCCTTGGGTGGCTCAGCGGTTTGGCACCTGCCTTTGGCCCAGGGCGTGATCCTGGAGTCCCGGGATCCCGACTCACATTGGGCTCCCAGCATGGAGCCTGCTTCTCCCTCCTCCTGTGTCTCTGCCTCTCTCTCTCTCTCTCTCTCTCTCATAAATAAAGAAATCTTAAAAAAAAAAGACTCTCATGGAGTCTTAAAAAAATAAACTAACCATAAGCATTGTAGGCTGCCATACAAAAATTTGAGAGTATGCATTACTCAATGATTAGATACCATGTAACATGTGATGAGATCTTAATTCCCGACACCCAGGCAATGATTACATAGAAGGTTAAGAATCATGAGGCCAGCATCAGATAATATGAACAGAGAAGGTTCTGGAGAGGTTTGGGATTTGTAGTTTTAGTTTTAATTTAACGCATCTCGGATTTTATAGCAAACAAGACTCAACAACAACAACAACAATAACAACAACAATAATAAAAATGGGATTCTCTTATTCTAACTGTGATTATATCTTATACTTGAAGTTTAAACCATGGCTCTCCAGTGTGCACACATACTATGCCCCATTGTTGGCCATCTATGGATGTTCGGTCTTGGTCTCACCCAGTCCCCACCCTTGCCTGAGCCATAAGTAACTCCTGATTAACTTCCCTGGTCCTCATCTTACCCACCTACTCTTCACAACTGGACATGCACAATTGTCATGTCACTTCTCAGTTTTTCCCTTCACTGGATCTCTAAACATTTGTATAAAGCAATTTCCTTTTCTTCTTTTAGTTTTTATTAGGAGAACATAGCAAACTTACAGAAAAGTTATAAAAATAACACGACAAACTCTATGTCCTTCCCCTAGGTTAACCACTTACTATCAACTTGGTCAAATTTGCTTTCTAACTAATTTCTAACAGATTTGCAACCTAATTTTATACTTCAAGAACTAGAAAAACAAATAAAACCCAAAGTTATTAGAAGGAAGAAAAAAACAAAGACAAGGCCAGAAATAAATGAAATAGAAGCTGAGAAGACCAATAAAAAAGACTGATTCTTTGAAAAGATAAACAAAATTCACAAGCTTTTCACTAGACTAAGAAGAAAAGAGGGAACTCAAATAAATAAAATTGGAAATGAAAGGCAAAAATGTTAAAACTCATACCACAGAAATACAAAAGATCCTAAGAAGTGAATAAATACCTAGAAACAAACTACCAGGACTGAATCATGATGAAACAGAAAATCTGAAGTGACTGATTACTAGTGAAAAGATTGAATCAGTAATCAAAAATTTCCCAAGAAACAAAAGTCCAAGACCAGATGACTTCACTGATGATTTTACCAAATATTCAAAAAATAATTAACACCAATCCTTTTCAAACTCTTACAAAAAATACAAGAGGAGGGAATTCTTCCAAATTCCTTTTACTAGACCAGAATTACCTTGATATTAAAACCAGGACAAGGACACCACAAGGAAACAAAAATCACAGGCCAATATCCCTAATGAACATAGATACAAAAATTCTTAACAAAATTATTAGCAAACCAAATTCAACAATACATCCAAAGGATCATACACCATGCTCAAGTGGAATTTATTTCAGGATGCAAGAATGACTCATCATTCACCAATCAGTAATTGTAATACACCACATTAATAAAATGAGGGATAAAAATCATGATCATCTCAATAGATGCAGAAAATGCATTTGACAAGTTTCAACACCCATTTATGATAAAAAAACTTTCAACAAATCAGGTATAGACAGAATGTGTCTCAACATAATAAAGGTCATAGATGATGAACCCACAGCTATACTCAGTGACAAAAAGCTATAAGTTTTTTTCTCTAAGATCAGGAACAAGACAGGGGTCCCCACTCTCACCACTATTATTCAACATAATATTGGAAGTCCTAGCCAGAGCACTTAGGGAAGGAAAAGAAAAAAGGCATCTAAATTAAAAAGAAAGAAGCAAAGCTGTCACTCTTTGCAGATGACATGATATTATGTCTAGAAAACCCCAAAGAGCCCATCAAAAAAACATTAGGACAAATAAATTCAGTAAGGCTGTCAGATACAAAATCAATACACAAAAATCTGTTGCATGTTTTACTAATAGTAAACTATCAGAAGGAGAAATTAGGGGAAAAATTCCATTTATTATCTCATTAGAGTCAAAAAGAATAAAGTACTGAAGTATATAAATGTAACCAAGGAGCTGAAAGACCTGTATATTAAAAACTAGACATTAATGAAAGAAATAAACAGATATTCCATGGTACTGGAATTATCAATATCATTGAAATGTCCACACACAAAGCAATTTACTGATTTAATGCAATCCCTATCAAATATGAACTAGAATAATCTCATATAATATATATGGTGAGTGTATTTCTCATATATATATGTATATATATATATATATATATAATTGTTGTTGTCATTATATGTCTGCTGTGTTGTTTGAGAGTAAGCTGCAGATATCATAACCCTTTGTACCAAATAATTCAGTATCTTCTAAGAGAAAGGAAACTGTTATGGAGCTACCAGGCAGTCATCAAATTCAGCTAATGCAAATTCTAGATAAAACTTGCAAGGCCCTTCCTGGTGTGGCACATCCAACTCCACCTTTCCCTGTCTGCCCACTACCTTTGCACTCTATGCTCTAATGCACCGAGTTATCAATTCCTTGATGTGTATGCTCTCCTGCTGACTTCCATTCCCTCAAGAATGTAGTTCCCTTACTTTCAGAGACTTTTCCAACTCTGCTCTTCCCTTAGCTGAACTTGCTCTTGAGTCTATGTCTGGGTTTGAATCCAGGCTCTGTCACTCAATAGTTGTGGGATCAGGATGCGTGGTTACTTAACCATTGTTTCTAAAATGAGATTTAAAAAAGGAATAGCCTCAAGAGATTGTTGTAAGGCTGTGGTGAGATACTTTAGGTCAGGAACTTAGAATCTTGCCTGGGAGAAGTTCAGCATTGAAAACATACTTACCAGTCCGATACTAGTACTGCTGCTGCCACAACCATTTCTCATACACCAGCTTAAACCCCATCGTTTGGGGAAGGCCTTACTGATCCCCAAATAGAAATTCATGGCTCTGACTGTCCATTTGGATACCCTGTACTTTACCTCTAAGAATACCTGTAATCATGTTTGGAAATAATTTTAATCATTTGTTTCCCCTAGTGGGTGTTTAAAATCCCACAAATAGTGAGTAAATCTAACTTATTACACTTGGCAAGTCTCATACTTAGCAAAGTGCTTGGCATATAGTAAGGGTTTAATAAATGCTTTTTGATTCAATGAATGAATTTCTCAGTAATTCAGAATTCAGAATGAGTCACAGTGTCTAATGGTTAAAATAATTTTTGCAAACTAGGCCGGCAACTGATTTTTCAGGCAGGTAAACTGTAGAATGCATCCTCACTCTTTGGGGACTCAGAAATACCCTAATACCTGGGAAAGGTGATTTGCATGCAGCATGAAACTTCAAGTGTGCTGATTTTCAAGCTGTTACAAAAACATGAGGGAATTAATTCTTCTGAGCAGTCAGTTTCTCACCATCCCCTCAGCATTAAATTCAATGTTAGATTTGTTTTTTAAGCAAAGTTAACAGGCGGGAAGATGAGACAATCCATTTGGTAGTCAAATAAAATAGTGACAAGCCAGTGACAACGCAAACTATGTAGGTACCAGGTGAGTGAACAAGGGGAAAGTCAGTCTTCAGACAGCACTGCAGGGTGACCCGAAAACAGGGCTCAGATGCACGTGGGGATAGTTCAAGAACATGCTTGGAATGTACCAGACACCACCACTAAGGTCAAAAGCCAAGAATCCCTGGCAACAATATATGTATTTTTTCTCCTAATGAATCCAGGCCGAGGGGGATGGGGGGAAGCATATCAAACTTCTAATAAATGATTAAAGTAGAAGTTTTTTCTTAGGCTTATGAATAAAAGTTTTCAAAATTTGACTTTATTAAAGATTACAGATACAGAAAAATTGTACAAATTTATATCCTGCAAGATCCACACGTATGATGATTTTCATGATGGGCTAATATGAAGTTATACATGTAAAAACTGAATATAACAGAATGTCTTTGAATTTATTAGAAAAACATTCTCTAAAAATCTCTTTGGAAACTCCTAGTTACGTGTAAATTGACATCTAAGGAAAATGCATTTTACATGTCACTAATCTAGTTCAAGTTCTATGGACTTGCAATAAAATGTATTAAAATATGATTAAGTCATTCACAAACTGCAGGTGTCTTTCCCAAATTTTAAAATCACTCACAACACAAACTTTTTTCACAGCACTCAACTGGCAAAGAACCTAAGACTAGGGAAGATACCCTTGTTCCTCTTCTAGCTATGACAGTGATGATGGGAGTGCTGACAGCTCCCACGCCGTATTCAGCATGGACCACGCACCATGCAGTGTGCTGGCCACTTGATGCATCTCCTCTCATTTCCTCCTCACAACACTCTTTTGAGGTTTGGGTTTATTATTCTCAATTTAAAGTTAAGAAAACTGGGGTTGAGAGAGGTCAAGCAGCTGTCTCCAAACCACTCACTGCGTCAATGAGAAGCTGAGCTCAGGCTGATGGTCTATTTGAGGCCCTTTTCAGAAGGAACCACTCTGTTTGAAAGATGCAGGTCTAACTCTAAGTAAAGGAGATCACAGGAGATGCCATTTCTGGTCATCAGCCTGTGGGAAGGCTTTAGAGGAGGAAGGCATCCTGTAGTCTATTAAATAATCCTAAAAAGAGACACACACTCAAATACCCAGAATAGGCAGGTCAAGCCCTAGTGGAATTTCCTTGTTAAACATTGCTGTAGCTGAGCATATGGCTCACTGTTTCCACCTGACCTTCCTGTGTAGCATTGGACTAAGGTTCTTCTCCCCCACATGACTTAACCCTCCAGGAGGTCAGCTTTCAGCACTGGCTCTTCACAAGGGGAAATATGGTCTCAAGTTCATGAATGTACCAGGCCAGCATGTGTACCTAGGCTGCTGCAGCACTGACATCCTAATACATCCAGCTTTTTGTCTTCTGCAAACACTCTCTGGGGGCACCTGACCTCTTTCAAGGCTGCCCTCAATGTTCTTATCCCACTTTCTTCAATTTGCAAAATTGAAGAATATACTACTTAGTGTGCATTAGGTCTGGTTCTACTCTAGCCTTCATCCTGGATGCAGGTGAAAGAACACACTTCAAAATGAAAACACATGAGGTTTCTTTGAAACTCACTCTAAGTCCAGGAAGTGCTACAATGAGAAAAAATGATGCAGCTGCCTTTCCCTGTAAGACTTTCAAACGAGCTCTGAGAGGCTACAGGGAGTTCAACTAAGATCCAGCTCGGGAAGTCTTCCAGCAGAATCAAATATATCAAGCCTTTACAGAAAACCCTTCCAATCTTTTGTTCCTCCTTTTAAGATAATCATTCATATTTTTATATACAAGGCTTTAGTATATAAGAACATTTAATTCTAAAGCTAACCTTTCCTAGAATGACTAGTCATGTAGATATTAAAGCTATGGATATTTTGCAGGGAAAATATTATATGTCAATTGAAAAAAATCATATGCACTAGCATAATAAGTGCTTTGTATACATTGTTACTTGTAATTCTCACCAATAGCCCAGTGTGGGGGGTATTATTATGTCAGCTTTAACAGAGGGAGTAAACTGAAGTTCAGAATGTAGCTGAGAAACTTGATCAAAGTCACATAGTTCCCCAGTGGTAGGATTGGTATCTGCTTATTTTTGAAAGCACCTTACCATCCCTTAAGCCTTTGGAGTCAAGATGGGGACTCATGAGAGGGTTTCTTAAAAGACTATCTTGAAGCTATCATGAGAATGGGCTCAACTGCCTCAAAAACTTAAACATAAAATTACCATATGACTCAGAATCTACTCCTAGGTATATGCCCAGCAGAAGTAAAAATAAGGTCTCAACACATACCTGTCCACAAATATTCATTAGCAGCACCATTCACAATAGTCCAGAGGTCAAAATAGCCCAGACATACAACAGGATGTCACTCAGTTGTAGAAAGAAATGCAGTGCTGATAAGTATGATGGAGGGACAGACAGACAGACCTGGTAAACATGATGTGAGGTGAGAGAAAACAGAAAAATGGGAAAGAACAAATACTTTACAATTCCATTCATACAGAATGTCCAGAATGGGCAAATCTGTAGAGACAGGAAGTAGTTTAGCGGTCACCATGCGCTGAGTGGGAGTGGCTGCTTAATGGGTAAAGAGTTTTGTTCTGGGCTAATGAAAATGTTTTGGAAAGTAGATGGAGGTGGTGGTGGTTGCACAACTTTGGGAGTGTGCCAAATGCTCCTGGACTCTTCACTCCATTAAAAATGGTTATTTTATGTTGTTTTATACTATATAAATTTTGCCTCCAAAGAGCGGGCTCAAAGCACTTCTAGAAATTATAAGAAGGTAAGAAGCTGGAATTCTCTGTTTTCATTATTGAACAAACGAGGAAGATATCACTTTTGCCCCATGCATACTAAATTTTCAATAAGATGAAGAAGTTTTAGCAACTCAGCTCCATCTTCCTGAACCCAGCACTCTTCCTTGGGCAAGAATGTGATGGTGGGCCAGTTCAGGGTGCAGAAGGTGGGTTAGGTTTCAGGCCTGACTCCAGGAAGCCTATGAACTGGGCAGGTCACAAGAACTCGATGCCAGTTTACCCCTCTACAGACATGGATGGAATTAGGACAGATGAGAGATTGCTATGTTATCTTCCAACATAAAAAGTGTTATATGTTGATATTTTATGAATGAAATAAAGTAGGACTTCATTTTTCCTTTCACAGGTATCATGTTAAATAGTGTCCATAAACCGCCTGTTGCAAAGCAAAATATTAGAAGTATGATGTACATCATGATAAAAATGAGAAAAAACTGCTCTACAAATGTAGGCTGAGTAAGGAGCTGGAGTTGATAATAGATCAAAGGTTCATCAGATTTAGAAGTCTACTTAAATCCAACAGTTTGCAATAGAGGATGGTTTCTTTCTCCACGCCCCATGGCTGAGCACCTTCCGACAGTATGAGTGTTCTGCACATAGTAGAAATTCTGAACTGTTCAACAACCAAGAACAACCATGATCAGCATAAAAGTGGCCCCCAATGATGCCTAAGTTATAATCCCAGGAAGCTGTGAATATGGTACAGGGCAAAGGGGGGTTAAAGCTGCAGATGGAAGAAAGTTGCTAATCAGCTGACCCCAATGTTGGAAGAGTAGCCTGAAATATCCAGGTGGAACAAGTGCAGTCCCAAGGCTTCTTAAAGGTAGAACACGGGATGTCAGGACAATCTGTGTTGGAATGACAGAATGTGAGAAAGGCTCCATTAGCCACTGCTGGCTTTGAGGATAGAAGGGCATGAACATTAGAGATTGCCAGCAATCTCTGGCAGCTGGACAAGGCGAGGACATGGACTCTCCCTGTGAACCTCCAGAAATAAGCACAGCTCTGGTGGTACCTTGACTTTAGGACTTCTGACCTAAGAACTTTAAGACAATAAACCCATGTTGTCTTTAAAGCTGCTACATTCGGGGATCCCTGGGTGGCGCAGCGGTTTGGCGCCTGCCTTTGGCCCAGGGCGCGATCCTGGAGACCCAGGATCGAATCCCACGTCGGGCTCCCGGTGCATGGAGCCTGCTTCTCCCTCCGCCTGTGTCTCTGCCTCTCTCTCTCTGTGACTATCATAAATGAATAAATAAATACAAATTTAAAAAAAAAAAAAGCTGCTACATTCGTTGTAATTTGTTAGAGCAGCTGAAGAGAACAAATACAACCACTGACCAACTGAATGACTGGACCCACAGACCAGCGTGGTTAGAACAGATGTGGCACTGGGCACAGCTTGACACACTGTACAAAGTTCCAAGCAGGTACTGGAAGGTGAGTCCTCATCTGCAGCCATCCTCCCAGAGAGGCTCTGGAACCGCATCCCCAGGGAGGGATGGCTACAGATGAAAGAAGTCACATCTGCGAGAGAGAAAGGAAGGTGGCTGTGATTGGCTGAATTAGCTCCTCAGCAGAACCTCATTGCTCTTTAGGGAACATTTTAATAAAGATGTCACTAATTCAGACTTTTTGTGGCACTCACAACACTTCCATATACAAGGCCTCACTTGATTCCCCACAGGTGAAGTCAGTGTTATTATCCCAATTAGATGAGACAATGAGAGAAGGGTGGTGGGAGTGACACTACATAAAAACTGTATGGGAAACAGAATAAGAAGTGAAACTCAAGACACTGAGCTCTGAGTCTAAACACTACCATCATTCAGGCTTTTGGACTCTACAGCCAGAACCACTAAACACCTAGAGAGGACCCTAGGACACCATTGTTATCAGGAAGCTTTTGGAGTTCCTGACGTTGGTGGCTAGTTTTCTCACAGTGGTCTGGACCAGGGTTGAGCGACTATTCAAACTGTTATCACTAAGGGTTCCTCTATGGCCATGGAAATTCTGAGAGTTGGACCAGGGACCTGCTCCCACTAACCCACAGCTGAGCCCTCATCCAGCTGTGCAGTGTCCTGACAACTGCAGCACACAGGCACCCCCCACTACACACCCAAGGATGTTGGGTGCTGTCTGGGTACTCACAGATATAGCCTTGAATTCTCTAGGAGATAAGTACACATTTTAGTAAAGGCGATGACAGTGAAGGAGGGGATATGGGCAAAACTATATTACTAAAGATATCAGAAATAGAACCTAATAGAAAAAGAGGTAAGACTAGTCAGTACACCTAAAGACCAGACAGGTATGAGCAAATGTCCCATCTTCATAGTTGATCATTGGACAATAACAAGGGAATACACACAACAGATCCACATATGGAGCTCAAATATATGTTTTCTTAACTGAATAAAAAATAACAAGAAATATATACATTGGTTCTTTACACAGAGCTCCTAAAACCCTTCCTTGTAAGTAGGGCTGCTAGGATCACCTTTTGTTCTAACATTTAGCATTTGGTCCTGGTTCCTGCACCGAGCTCCTAAGAGCTTCACAAACTCCTGAGTGATTGGAATGTCTTTTGTTCTAATGAGCCATCTTGGTGGGCTCCTGAATGAGGATTGAACACACCAGAAAGACCAAGCCACAATTAGAAACTTGACCTTTTCAGTAACCCCTCCCCCCATTCTCCAGAGAGGGGCTAGAAATTGAGTTAATCATCTGTCATGCCTACGTGATAAAGCATCCAAAAATATCCCAACAGCATGAGGGTTGGAGGGCTTCTGGGTTGGTGAACACATCCAAGTGCTAGACTTCGCCCTGGTGTCTCTTCATCTGGCTGTTTATCTGTGTCCTTTAACTTGTCCCTCATTACAAATAAACGGGTAAACATTAATTCAGTGTTTCCCTGAGTTCTGTGAACTGTTCTAGTAAATGATCGAATGCAAGGAAGTAGGGGGCGGAGGTTACTGGAACCTCTGATTTGTAGCCAAGTTGGGCAAAAAGGTGTAGGTAACCTGGAGACTACTTGCGATTGGCATCTGAAGTGGGGGCCTTCTGATGGGACTGGACCCATCACCTATGGGGTCTGAGGCTATCTCCAGGTAGAGAGTGTCAGAATCGAGTTAAATTATAGAACCCCATGGGCAGCCTGGTGGCTCGGTGGTTTAGGGCTGCCTTCAGACCAGGGCATGATCCTGGAGTCCCGGAATTGAGTCCCACGTCAGGCTCCCCACAGGGAGCCTGCTTCTCCCTCTGCCTGTGTCTCTGCCTCTGTGTGTGTGTGTGTGTCTCTCTCTCTCATGAATAAATAAATAAAATCTTAAAAAAAATTATAGAACCCCAGCAATGTCAAAGAATTGCTTGATGTGGGGAAAACCCCTCTATATCTGGTGTCGGACATACTATGTGGTCATAGTGGGAGAGTAAAGGAGAAACACACACAGGAGTGTTTTTTCCTTTACACTGAGGAATTAATTGGTAGATGCAGGACTGCATCAAAACGTTGTTGCTGGGTCTTATTCATCACACTAGCTCAGAGCCAGAAAGCATTTTAGTAGTGACTACCCTGACTTAAGGGATTATAGGGGAAAGGAGAGAAAATGAGTGGGAAAAATCAGAAAGGGTGACCACACATGAGAGACTCCTAACTCTGGGAAACAAACAAGGGGTAGTGGAAGGGGAAGTGGGAGGGGGAACTGGGTGACAGGCACTGTGGGGGGCACCGGACAGGATGAGTCCCGGATGTTATGCTATATGTTGGCAAATTGAACTACAATAAAAAAATATGCAAAAAAAAAAAAAAAAAGAAAAAGAAACAAACCAAAAAACCCCACATTTCATGAAGACTTAAGGATGGGATCTGCTCTTATTTTGCTTCTGCCTGACACACAGATATGTGGAGCTCTCTGAGCACAGGCAACATGTACCCTACAAGGTGAGTGGTGCCAACACACATTCCCAAAGCATGGACATACCTCCTTCCTAGTATGATCAACACCCCCCCACCCCCGCCGAGAAAGATATGTTCTCCAGTCTCAACCAACACCACTAGAACAAATGCCATTCTGAAAGAAACCAGAAGTAAATAGTTCCTCTAAATTTAAAAAGAAATCAAAATGTTCAGTAACATTTGGTAAGCATTTAAGTATTGATGTCGATGACTGCTTGTGGATTATTTACTTTCCTCCTAGGAAGGCAGAAATAGTTCAGCAGCCATGATTATCAAAGTACAGACAGATATAATACTAGGGAAGGAAGCACGGCAAAGCTGTGATTTCAAGAAAATGAAACAATTTCATTTCTTATCAATCAGGAAATTGCAGAGCATGAGACAGGATGGAAGACAATTCAACCACCGGAGACAAGGTTATCAAAGGGTTTAGCTGGTCAGTGAAAAGCCTCCGTGGTTTTTCTGTGTCAAACTATTCCTTTAAAGAGCCTCCAGGTGCCTCAAAGTTGTCAGTCAAGAGCTTAGCTGAACAGGAGTTGAGAATGCTGCTCAGCCAGGAGATAAATAAGAGGGATCTAGAGTCAAACAGCAGAAGGTTCATGATAGAAAGAGGTGGAGAACCACTTGGCCCACAGAGGGGACTGTAGTGATGTCACACAGAGTGCAAGAGACATCAAGTGACTTAGCTTCGTTTATGGAAGCATTGTCACATAATCCAAAAGGATCTCAACATTTTAGGCTCTTACAGAAATAAAGATAATAGCACTAGAATTTGTTTTCAACTCTACATGGAAATACATCTTTTTTTTTTCCCCCTCCCTTGGCTGAGAAGTAGTAAGACCCTATGTGATTGCAGGATAAGGAAAAAACATAGTATAAAAAGAAAAAAAAGACATAACAATAGTAAAGAGAATAAAAGCATATGAAAGCAACTAAATTGCAGCATGAGAACAAAGCCTGTGAAAATTTCAAAATATTTTAGAGTGAAAAGTTAGAAAAATAGGGCCCACCTCTAGGATACCAACTTTGCTCTTGCTAACTTCCACTTCTCTTTTCTGAATTAAAAAAAAGAGGGGGGGCGGATTTGGGATGCCTGAGTGGCTCAGTGGTTGAGCACCTGCCTTTGGCTCAGGTCATGATCTCAGAGTCCCAGGATCAAATCCTACATCGGGCTCTCTGCGGGGAGCCTGCCTCTCTCTGTAACTCTTGTGAATAAATAAATAAAATCTTTAAAAAGAAAGGAATCTACATTCATAATAACAAGGATTCTAAGGTGTGGTAAATTAAATTGTTTGTCTAAATTTCTCATTCCCTTCATTTACTCATGATGAGAGCGGCAACACAGCACCAGGTCCTCATGTTCTCAAGGCGGGTGAACTGTACTTCCCCAGGATTTGCTTTGGCCAATGAGACTTTGCAGATGTGACATGAGCAGGGGGTGAGACACGTTTGTACAGATGGGTCGCCCTCTTGCTCTTCTTCAGTCTCCTTGAGAAGATCATACATGATGGTTGTTGGTCCCAGAACATGGGAGCAGAGTGAACCAACACCCTGGTCCCCAGCCCAGCTAAGTCCAGCCCAGAGCAAGCATCCCCCAGCTGACCTCCAGACACAGGAGCAAGAAAGCTCTCTTCCCATTCTATGCCACAGGGAATTGAAATTGTCAGAGAGGAAAATTGAAGGATACCCCATCTGTCTGGCCTGTTCAGCAAGTCTCAGTTTCTCTCTGTTGCCCAGTAAAGTATTAATCGTGTCTCCTTTCACTCGCAGGTTATGAGCATCATAATAACAAGTATTTAGCTACATAGGATAATTCCTAAAAAGTTTGTATTTACATATTATCTTTGAATCTTGCTTCTTTTCTATTTCCTGCTGTGTCTGATGGATGTCTGTTTCCCACTCTCGGCTTCCTGCACCCTGTCCCATGCCTTCCACCCAAGAGAGGCCTGCAAGAGCCCCCCAAACCAGTCAATGCTCCTAGCGCTAGCCTCTCTTCAAATGGTACCCTCCTGGCATCATCTTCCTTTCTTTTCCCTCTTAGGTACCTTGACCTATTTGTTTGGGGGTATTTTTTTCCCCATTCAATTATATCGCTTCTATTTCTTAATGCCTGCAGTGCCAGGAAAAGCTGTCAGTGAAAGCTCCATTATAGTCTAGTCTCTGCACCATCCACCCAGCTCACCACAAGGCAGCCATCTGGCTGTTCTTTCATCTCCTCTAAAATACCAGAGGCAGCAGGAGGCGCTCTGGGTGCAAATTTCAGAAGACACTCACTCTTGGGAGCAAACGTCTTCCCACTCTGAAACACGCACACATTCCTAGGCTGGACTGCTCTTTACCTGGCTAATCCCCACATCCTTTTCAGAGCTCGGCTAAAACCTACTTCTTTGTAAAGCTCTTCCCTGACAAAAGACAGGCACCCAAAGCTACTTGTTGAAGAGAGGCATAGAAACATTAGCCAATACATGATTGAGAACTGAAAGCAAGGTGTGACTCCTGTATTCACTCAGTGGTGACACATTTCTGCATTTCAGAATGACCTCATCTGTAAGATCAGAGGATTGAGCTGTGAGATTTCCTGGGTTCCTTGTAGCTTAAAATAATAGTATTCTGTGATAAACTTTGTTTATGAGGCTGGGACATTTTGGCCAGCCTATTTTGGGGAAGGAACAGCAAGGAGAAAGGTATGGATGATAGAAAGTTGGGGGGGTGGTGCAGCCCAGGTGGTTCAGTGGTTTAGCACCACCTTTTGCCCAGGGCATGATCCTGGAGACCCGGGATCGGGTCCCACGTTGGGTTCCCTGCATGGGGCCTGCTTCTCCCTCTGCCTGTGTCGTCTCTGCATCTGTGTGTGTGTGTGTGTGTGTGTGTGTGTCTCATGAATAAATAAATAAAATCTTAAAAAAAAAGTAAGTGGAGGGGCATATGAGCACCCTGAATTAACTAGGATGAGTTACACAACAGTGGGCTATATTTATCATATGATCTGAAGTAAATAACAACAAAAAGTAGATTTCCAGACTCTTTCTTTCTACCCCCCCCCCCCCCCCCCCCACACACACACACAACTTCCAACACCAGTTACCTCTGAGCTACTTGTTAGCTGCTACAATTCTCTCTTCTGGTCCTCAGACACTCAAGTATGTTGTGTCAGATAACTCAATCACTTACTTTTGGATCACTTACTTGCATTTATAATGAATGGGTCCATATCTGGCTTCCCAGCTACACAGTGTGTTCTAGGATAGCAGAGACTCAGTGCTACAGCCCTGATCCCTGGGACAGTAATTCAGACACTATCAGAAGTTCATCACCGGGATCCCTGGGTGGCGCAGCGGTTTGGCGCCTGCCTTTGGCCCAGGGCGCGATCCTGGAGACCCGGGATCGAATCCCACATCAGGCTCCCGGTGCATGGAGCCTGCTTCTCCCTCTGCCTGTGTGTCTGCCTCTCTCTCTCTCTCTGTGACTATCATAAATAAATAAAAGTTAAAAAAAAAATTTAGAAGTTCATCACCTATGAAATGGTCTAACCCAAAATGCTTCATCAGAACCTACCCATGGAGAATTGATCAGATAAATCCAGAAAGTGGAACATTTTACCCGGGTTTCCTTTGGAATTCTAGGCCACGTCTAACATTCTAAGTTGCTGGTTTCTATAGTGTGGTGGGTGCCTTCCATGAATTTTGAGCTCTTTTAAAACTCTGGAGAGTGTGGAATACCAGCATAAAGGCAGTGACTCTTATCTGTACATGTATATGAATTTTGTCAAGAAGCACAACTGATTTTCCCTCCTCAGCCCAAAGAAGCCATATATTTGCATGTATTAAATTCATTTCAGTATTCACAATTGCCTTTGTATGTTTCTGCTGTTTGGATTCTCCTCTGAATGGGCTTCGAATATTTTAACTGGTTCTGTCCTTAATTAATGAGTTAAATAAAAATCTTTGACATGTATCCATCTTATGTTTGTATGGAAGTCATTATTTAATGTGTTTTTAAAATTACCATAACAGTTTTGGCTGTCATCCACCAAGACGCCAATTAATTTATGGGACAGGGCAGGTAAACTATATAGATGAAGAAATGTCCCTCCTGGGAAGTATGAGCCCTGGCATGACTTTTCTTCACTTCCAAAGTGAAGCCTAAATGGCAAAAGAAATAGATTTTTAACTTTGCTGACTCTGTTTCTCTCATAATTTTTCTTTTCTGCAGATTCTGTTTTTTTTTTCTTTCTAGTTTGTGAGTGTCCAATAAGTTATTATCCTGGGGTGGTATCAATGATTGAGAATGTGGTTTTATAGTCTGAACACATGGGTGATTTGTGGAGAGATGACAGAGATCCATTCCCTTTTGGGTGACAGATGACAAAGAATGGTTCTGCTTTTGTCTATTTTGATCCCAAACTAATCAAGAGGTTTGTGCCCACTGGAAAGAACAGCTCTTTGATATCTAGACCAACATTTTCTAGTGTTTCTCGGTTTCCTCCTGACACACAGTTAAAGTTGCAAAACTGAAGTCTAACTTCTCTGGGTGTTTGAAAAGTCTTTACCTTTCAGTGTGAGAGTGTGAAATGTTTGCCTAATTCCAGAAAGCATTAATGAGTTAGGTGATAAAATCTTGTAAATTAAAGGAGTTCTGTTCAGATTATCTCTATAATGATAAATAAATACAAATATCAACTGAAATTTTTAATATCTCCAGAGAAGAAACTAACCTTATACTTTAATGAGCTACATTAGTTTTTTCCTTACAAAAATTAATTCATGTCATTATATATTTGTCCAAACCAATGGGATATATAACACTGAGAGTGAATCCTAATATAAACTATGACTATGGGGTATTATGATGTGTCAGTATAGGTTCATCAATTGTAATAAATGTATCACTCTGGTGGGAGACTTTGATAGTGAGAAGGCTGTGTATGTGTAGGTACAGAGGATCTATAGGAAATCTTTTTACTTTCATTTCAATTTTGCTATGGACCTATACTAATGTTTTGAAAAATTCAGATTATTTTTCTTAATTTATCACTATTCCTTATAAAGCGAGCATTTATTTTATTTCATTTCATGTGGGTTTGTATTTCCTATCCTATGTACTGTCCTATTCAAATAAACTAACATTACTCCTAAATAATGTTTAAGATTATGAAAAATGTTTGTATTCATTGAATAGTTATTTTGATATAGGTTTTATTTTGATCATAATTACACTTTGTAGAATATAAGCTTAAACATAATTTGCAAGATCTTTAGGTAACTTGCAACCCTGGACTAATATTAAATTGTTTATTAAGATATTGTTGGATGCTCAGAAAATTTCAAAGGAGGATGGACAAAATACTGAAACATTAACTGTTAGGCAAAACTCAACCATACACTCTCCACCCACCTCTATCAACTATTAACATTTTGTTTTATTGAATTTATCCTCTTCTTTTTCTTCCCCTATACTTACACACAGACACTGTTTTTTTTTTTTTTTTCTATGCCTTTTGGAAGTAATTTGCAGATACTGTGATACTTAACACTTCAGCATAAATGGCCCAAGAATAACTCCATTATTCTGCACCATGAAACCATTTTCACCCTTAACTTTTTAAAATGTTAATTCCAGTTAGCTGATATATAGTATTATATTAGTTTCGGGTGAACAATACAGTGATTCAACACTTCCATACACCACTCAGTGCTTATCAGGACAAGTGCTCTCCTTAACACCCTTCACCTCCCTATTCCCCCCACCCCACACCCTTCTTGCAACCATCAGTTTGTTTTCTAGAGTTGAAATTATGTTTCTTGGGTTGTCTCTCTCTTTTTCCCTCTGTTTTGTTTCTTAAATTCCACATATGAGTGAGATCATACAGTATTTGTCTTTCTCTGTATTTGCTCAGACTAATACTCTCCAGCTCTATCCATGTTGTTGCAAATGGCAAGATTTCATTCTTTTTAATGGCTGAGTAATATTCCACTATATCCATATGCTTATCTATCATCTATCTATCTATACACACACACATAAATACATACACTGCATATTGTTTATTTTCTTTATCCATTCATCAGTTGATGGACACTTGGGCTACTTCCATAGTTTGGCTATTGACATCCCAAAGTAAAATTAAGTCACTGAAATAAAATAATTTTACCTAAAATGTAATTCCCACTAAAAATTTCCAATTTGTTCCCAAATTACCTTTAATACTGCCCATTTATTTTTTTCAATGCAGTTTCCAAACAATCCTAGATTGAAGTTGTTTGATGTTTCTATTTTGTCTTTTCAAAATCAAGAACAATCCCTTAATTTTATTGACTTCTTTAAATTGTTAAAAGTATAATATTTTTAAAAGGAGAAAGTCATGATTCTCATAAAAATATAAAGAAATGTGTCAAAGATTTTATTTATTAATCTTTAAAAGGACATTAAGATGTTAAGAACCAGTTCACAGGAGAACCCAAAGAGCAGCCACACACAGGAAGTAGGAATGTTGAAATGTACAAGGAGTGACTAAATATATCCAAGAAATCTGGGTTATAGGTAGGACCCCAAGAAGCTATAGTTAGCCTTGCAGATATTAATAGATATAATATGGGCTTTTTTTGTGGGGAGGAAGGGACAAAATCCATTTGTATATCTCTATAGACAAAAATAATTCACATTAATTTCTAGGTTTTTAAAAGAACTCAAGCACAATAAAACCACCACAGAGCATCCCATAAAACTAGTATTCCATAAAACACCCATATATACAGATAGTAAATATAGATATAGATATAGATAAATCAAATCTAGTGCCATACCATATGTACAACTACAAAAGCCATCAAATTACTTCTGTTTGGAAGCTCTCATAAGGTGTTTCACACTGGATTTTAAAATATTATTGGCTATTCTTTGACTGTAAAACTAAGCTCAAGATTCTCCCCACCAAATAATGCCTTCAGAACTCAGAAGTTTGGGTGAATTCTTTCTTGAAGTACTGGAAATTTGCTAAGCTTTCCAGGAATGGATCTGTATTTCTACCTATAAGACTACAGTCCTATAAACCAGGTGACAATACAATCTTCTTGGGAGTGCTAGGTGCTCGCATAGAGTCGACAACTGTTCCTTAAAAGCAGATTTTTTCAGTTTTGATTAAATAAGAATCATTCTCAAATATATTTCCGATTGTTTTTGGTGGTATACTTCGTTTATGCAATTATATTTTGGTAAAAAGGAGGACAAATCTTTATCCCATCTCTGCAAACTATTATATTGCCATGAAAAGTAAGGAAGTTTAGTAAGATTATCTGAATTTGAGAGTGGCAGTAAAAAATCAGATATTATTTTGAAAAGTTTTATTTTGGCATAGAGTCTACTAGATGTTTGTATATAACAGTAAGAAGAAGAGAAACGGCTTTGTCAAATATTCAGAAAACTGAATATGACAACAACAATATTGCAAACAAATAATGGAAATAAAATTTTCTTCATCAGTTCATTCAGTCATAAGGAATTGAGTCTTGGATTAGCAATCTGATTTCATTTGAATGAGTCCTGTAAATCCTGACTCAGTCCATTGATATATCTGAAATCTGTCTAAGCACTGTGAGCTCAAAAACATATAACCAAGAGACAATTATTTGAACCCTGAGTAGTTTATAGACTCTGACAACATTTATGTTCTTTTTTTATTTCTCAAATGCTCAACTAGTTTATTGCTTTATGTTCCTCTGTTCCAGTCTGTTCCAGGAAAGCATAAGGCAATTCAGTTCATGAACATCAGTTAATCATCATCCCAGAGCTCCAAGAAGAGTCAGAAAGTAACTATTCTAAAATCAGAAAGTCTATATTACATGTAACAAGAAGGGCAAGTTCCATCTTGCACTATACCTGTGCACTAAAAATGCAGTTTCTGAAACATCTTAGAGCTGTTTCTATATAACAAAACTAAATTTGGTGTTCTTGTTTCCCAAATACATTAAACTGTCCCTGCATAGGCCAAGAAATTCATCCAGGCTATCTTGTTTGGTCATGTAATACTATTACTGACAGGACAGACCTGGAAGAGGTCACTATCTGGATATAGATGTTGACAGAGATCATAATAAAGGGATGTAATATGGAAGAAAGGGAATTCAAAAATTGATGGATCTACCATTTTAAGACGAGAGAAATGCATTATTTTTTAAAGATATATTTATGTAAGAGATTGAGAGAGAGAGAGAGAGAGAGAGAAAGAGAGAGCGCACTAGGGAGAGCATGAGTATGCGAGGAGGGGCAGAGAGAAAGAGAAAGAATCTTAAGCAGGTTCCATGCCCAAGGCAGGGCCCAACACAGAGCTCAATCTCACCCCTCTGAGATCATAACCTGAGCTGAAATCAAGAATCAGACACTCAACCAGCTGAGCCACCCAAGCACAAAAATGCATTATTAATACACAAACAGCAGTCATTTTAATTTTGGTTCAAATTTTTAGTTAAATATTTTGTTTAAAAAATATCTTCATGAAGGCTTAAGAGATTATATACAAGTAGACAAAACAAAACAAAAAACAAAACAAAGATACATCCCTATAAATCACAGACAATTGACATATGGCCCTTGAGTTACCACACTCACTGGAGCACATTTGCAGTCCTTACAAATACAGATATTCTTCAGTGAAGCAACAGTAAGGATCTCTGGGGAAAGGTCGAGTATTTCACGGCTGCTCTTGCCAAAAAACTCATTTGAACTAAAGGCATTTAAAACTGCTTCATCTGTTGCAAGGTTTTGTTCTTAGATGCTTCCTTTTTATTTTCCAATTCAAATATAGTGCAAGACCCCAGAATTGCAAATTGCTCTCATTGTATTTATTCAAAATGGAAAAACTCAAGAGACTTGATCAAGAAATACGAACACCTTTACGGAGACAAAGTAAGTGAGAGAAGACTGTTGATACCATTTATTTGCCAATATAAAGATGGAAACCACAATCTAAGATAAAGGACAGGAAAAGCTTATATTGAATACCTGTAATTGAATAATACAGCATGCATTTCTTTATCAGACAGCAAAAAAATAGCCGGAGTATCCACCAGGAGGCATTTTGAGGGCACAAATTTAAATTAGACATTTGTAATGATGATGATGATGAGTGAAGACTGTTTTCTTTTAAGACACATTCAGGGAAGAGAAGAAATCTTTATTCTTATCTGTGTCATAAATGGCACTTTTTGCCACAGAGCTGCTACTTACTTCTAGAATCAGCTCAAATGCCATCAAACTTTTTTTTTTATGTCTTCTTAAGGCAAAAAGTATTTTAATTTAGTTTTAAGATATTTTAGGCTTATTAACCTCAACAGTGAACTTGAAGATTTTCCATTAAATTCACTGTTCATCAGCCTATTACAGACTTAGTACAATTCTGCTCCAATATCTTGCCTCTTTTACAAAAGTGGCAGTACGTAGAAAACGATTTGGTCAAATTTATTTAAAAATATAAATAAATAAAAAAGAAGAGGCTACAGAACTATTTGATGTCATTATCAAATGTCACTGATACACTTTACCCCCCAAGATTGGTGCTAGCAGAGGGGGACAATGCCATTACTTGTCATTTATTTATTTTTATCTACTTCATTTTTGGCAAATGCACAAATGACTAAGTATCTTTTTGATATGGAAAGTGATACATGGATAATGTATTTTGAAGACTATAACAGTTGACTGTTAGCTCAAAAACTACCATTTAATGCTTTTAAAGAGTTTCTCAGGAAGTAACCGCGGAAAGTACAGATTTCTCAGACTGTGAGGAGAATGAAAGTCATTACTGCATTTTATCCCACCTTCTCCACCATGTTCTATATGAGCCATCATCTGTGTTTTGATAGAATTTCAAGACATTGTCCCTAAAACCCTGCAACTGGAGGCTTAGGAGATCTGATAACCTGACAAAGTGCTGGGAAGATTTTGCCAGGATAACCAGTGGCCTCTTTCAACCTCAGGCCTTGACCATGCTTCCTCCCTGCAAAACCTGCACTTTCTGGATGCTAACTACTCAGGAGCTACTGTTTCTCCTTGTTGCTCAGTTGCAAGCTCCTTTCTGTCCTGTCCACTCTTTGGGGTCACTGCAGACTCTCAAAGAGTTAAGTTTCAGCCTCGTCTGTGTGTTCCCTCCACCTTGCAGGGGTGCAGACTGAATGTCTCTCCTTGCAGTCAATCACAGTGCCCAGAGGGATATCACTGAGGCCTTTAGAGAAAAGGAGAACAGTCTGTCCAAAATGCTTGCCTCATGACTCCTTATAAAGCAAGGGACAGAGTCACATGATTGATTTTATCAGTGCTAAGAAGCTTACCTTAGAGGGTAAGCTTTCTTTCTCTGCCAGGCAGAGACTTTGAAGGGTTCATTTTTCCTGGATCCCCATGACCCAGTTAATGCCATAGAGAACACAGAATATGTGCTGTATTTACAAACTTCAAAGGAAATTAGCTATTTACATTTTTTTTTCTGTAGGAAAGAGAAACATGTTTCCTATTTGATCTTTGATCCTCAAGTTATATATGAAGATGATTAAATTTGTCTGTGTTGTCAGTGTGATCCACTCAGAGTTGAGAACTGTAAGAGTGGAAAATATCAAGATTGACTTTAAAGCCTCAGGAATACAAATGATTTTTTTTTTTAATGTTAAATGAGAAGCTGAAATAGGGAGAGGAAACCGGAGTTGTTGAAGGCCCAATCAGGATATGTTTTTCCACATAAGAATCAGAAGTAATGAGCATCTCATTACTTACATACAGAAATAAATTATTTTGTTTGTCCTAGCAAGGTAAGGGAAAAAAAATACAACACCATCAAAGCCCTTCAATATAGTCAGCTAACATGTAGATCCCATGGCATGAGTAAGCAAAGATCCCAGATGTCCAGGATGACGGAATAAAATGAAATACCAACTCTCATTTACCTGAAAATTTTTCCTGCTCTTAGAATCAGACCTGATGATGTCCCGTTAGGTATGAGGGTCCCTGGTTAGAGAGGTATGAGAGCCCAAGTTCAAAGACAAGGTCCAGCACCAGAGAAATCACTGCAATCTATCAAGGTCAGAAATGGAGAGACTGACTTACCCCCACTCTGAGTTCTCAGTGACCAAAGCCACTGAGGAGCTTAATAACACATTCTCTCAGTGGGGGATCAGGGTCAGGGGTGGGGGTGGGGAGGGTGGTGGGGTGCGGCCTGATTTGTAGAATTTGCTGATCTCTATGCTATCCATATTTCTGCATGGCCGATTTCAAGCTGCCAGCCTGAAGCCACAAAACCAGAGCTGGCCAGGGATGCCTGTTCTACAGCATTTCCATCATCTGGATGTTGCAGGTGCCACTAACCCCAAACAGATAGGTAACAGCAAAATGTAAGAAGAGGGTCGCTAAATGATGAGGGAGAGTACTTGGCTACCTTTTAAAAATATAATTTACTGGGACCCCCAAGTGGCTCAGCAGTTTAGTGCTGCCTTTGGCCCAGGGCGTGATCCTGGGGTCCTGGGATCGAGTCCTGCATCAGGCTCCCTACAGGGAGCCTGCTTCTCCTCTGCCTGTGTCTCTGCCTCTCTCTCTCTGTGTCTCTCATGAATAAATAAATAAAATCTTTTTATATATATATATATATATATATATATATAATTTACTGAGTTGCAAGTATAAGATACAATATTTATTTATTTATTTATTTATACATACACACAAATTTATTTCCTTTTTTTTTTTAATTTATGATAGTCACACAAAGAGAGAGAGAGAGAGAGAGAGAGAGGCAGAGACACAGGCAGAGGGAGAAGCAGGCTCCATGCACCAGGAGCCCGACGTGAGACTCGATCCCGGATCTCCAGGATCGCGCCCTGGGCCAAAGGCAGGCGCCAAACCACTGCGTCACCCAGGGATCCCAAGATACAATTTTTAAACTAATTATGTTTAACAGCTGGTTCCTGAAGTTCCTAAAAAGGGACGAAGGGATTCCTGCCTACCCTTGGGCCACCAGGGCTCAGCATCCGCCACGGCTCTCCCTGACATCTCACGGCTCCCCCTGCCTTCGCTCTGGCCACTGTAGGGCTGTAATGAGATGAAGGCTGGGCTCTCCGTGAAGCAAGAATGCATAGTCCACCATTGTCCACAACACCAGCCAACAGCAGAACTCAGAAAGACTGTGTTCGAGTTTCATCAGCAATTCCCAGTCAGAAATGACAGTGGTGGGGGTGCCTGGGTGGCTCCTTGGGTTAAGCACTCGACTTTTGATTTCAGCTCAGGTCATGATCTCAGGGTCATGGGATTGAGTCCTGCATCAGGCTCTGTGCTCAGGGCTGACTCTGCTTCTCCCTCTCCCTGTGTCTCTCCCCCTGCTCGCTCACTCTCTCTCCAAAATAAATGAATCTTAAAAAGAAGAAGAAGAAGAAGAAGAAGAAGAAGAAGAAGAAGAAGAAGAAGAAGAAGAAGAAGAAGAAGAAGAAGAAAGAAATGACGGTGGTTCCCTGCTCTTCCCCCCAATTCTTGACCCTACTTAAAAGCTTTAGCTCCTGCCTCCTTCCTTCCTTAGTTTCTTCCTGGGGAATTGTTCTCTCAAGCGCACTGAATGATCTTCCGCCAGGGTCCCTTCAGATTGTTCAGAGACTGAGATTCCACCTTGTGTACAACTGTCACGTTGGGCTGACTTGGTGTGCAGATCTCAGGTCTGGGGAAGTCAGAACTGCAAGTAATGGCATCTCTCTTGGTTCGAAATACGTCTGTGTTGCCATTCCCATTATTCAGTAGCTTGAACTTCCTTTCTCACTCATTAGTAAATTATGATACAGCCTTTATGGCTCTCTACGAGAACTATTGTTTCAGTTTAAGCCAAGTATAACCTATAAAAAAGCTGCCTGGATTCTAATTAACGGTGTATCAGACTGTTCTCTTTGAATTAGCACAATCATTGTTCCATCTGGTTTTCTTCCCTCCATCCTCCTGCCTCTCTCCAAAGCCATCATGCCAATGGCTCTTCCCAAGCTCAGCTAAGAAAATATCTCTCCCTGCTCCCAGACCTTCAGCAGCTCCCATTACACACCAGATAAGCTCCCTTTGATGCATCCAAAGCTTTTCCCAACTTGAATTAACCTTTTATCCTCAGTTTCTTAGCCATATATACCAAGTTCCAATAGAGTCAGATTACATGCCAACCCATAAATATTTCCTATTTCCACATCTCTGCCCATCCTTTCTATCATGTGCACTGTTCTTCTCTTCACCTCCACCTGTCAAAGTCCTGCCTAGACTTCAAGGTTCAGATGCAATCACACATCCCCTCTGAGCTAGAAATGAGAGACTCCCTCTTTTGTAGTACCGGAAATACGCTTGCACTCACAACACTGGTCATGTGCAGATTTTAAGCTCCCTGAGTGAATGAGCCCTTTCTTGACATTTTTGTATGTTCCAAATACCTAGGAATAGTTTTTAAATTTCTGTATATTATTCTTCCTATAAATTCCTTATGGTGATGACAAATTCCCTAGGAAAAGACCTGGCTTTTATTATTCTTCTTATTTTGTACAGTACTTAGGATTTACTTAGTTCTCAACAAATAGTTGTTAGCCAAACAAGCTGAAATGGCCAGTTTTCCCCTTAAAATTAAGTAGAAGTTTTGTCCATCTCAGAGACTTCAGAATATTCTCAGTATTTCAATAAAGGGCAGTGGCTGAGCATCCATAACATGCCCTTAAGGACTCCAATAGCTAGAGATAATGAAGCTTGTTTAGTAGGCTGTTGAGGGGTTTTTAATTTAGTTACCTAGAGCAGCTATTAGGCAAAATGACAGTTTGGTTCAGAATCCTTAAGAGAAATGCAGATAACAATAAATACTGTTATTATTGAAATACATATATGTATTTAAGAGACAAACCTTAGTCTGCTTGACCCTACAAAATTTGAAAATGCATATTTCAAAGCAGTAATGGTGATACTGATGAAACATTCAAATAGTGACTTCTGAGAACCAGCAAAACACATACTGTTCTGGTCAGTGTGATCTTAGGACTCAGTTCTTTTTATGATTTAGGAAATCTACACCTAGGGGAACCTGGATGGCTCAGTGGTGGAGTGTCTGCCTTTGGCTCAGGGTGTGATCCCGGGGTCCTGGGATTGAGTCCCACATTGGGCTCCCCACAGGGAGCCTGCTTCTCCCTCTGCCTGTGTGTCTATGCCTTTCTCTATGCATCTCTCATGAATAAATAAAATCTTTAAAAAAAGAAAATCAACTCCTAGAAATGCTTCAGAAACACTGTCAAAGCTTGTAAAGACATATGTGCACTGTTGTTACATTGGAGAAGGAAAACAAGTAAGCAACCTTAATGTCTACAAACAGAGCAAAGTTAAGTAAATTAGAGTACCGTGGCACACTCTGCAGCCATAATAAAGGATTAGGTGTGTCTATAGGCCCTTGTCTAACAGGCTGACCATAATATATTATTAAATGTAAAAACATGTTGCCAAAAAATGGGAAAAAATCTGAATTGTTGACAATACTATGCACGCTGTCATTTAATTAAAAGTAATATCCTATGTATGTGTGTACTTATGAACATCCACACATACACGTATGTGTAAATTTGAGCGTGTGTTTATGCATGTGCTCACATGCTTGTATATATGTGTATCAAGGTTTATACTTAATGCTTATATGTGAAATATATATATAAATTGTGTGTATATACATTTACATATTTTTATAGATTTTTAAATATCAGCATGGATGAAAACGTGTAGAAAGATTTGGAAAGTTTTTTAAATAATGAACTCTTGGTGTAGGCCTAAAGGAAAGAAGAGTGAAATTTTACTTTTCTCACTTAGAAATACAAAAAAAACAAAGGAAAGTTTAGGAGTTCAACATCGTATTTATTTTGGGGCCTGTCCCAATTTATGAATCAAACTCACAATACACCTGAGGCCTTCCCCTAAGAATGGCCATTCTTTCCTCATCCTGGGACTCTGCTGTTTACAATGGCTTACAATTCAGCTATGTGCATGATGGACTGAAGCAGGTGTCCTCATCTCCATGAGCAGCAGCATGAGCACCCCATCCCACGCACCCTTCCTTCACACCTGCCTGGCCCTAGAGGCCCATGGGGATGAGTTCTGGAGGCAAACAACATCCTGGGGACTCCGTCCATGCTCATCTCCTTGAACCTGTCATGGGAAATGCCATGAGCATGTGACACTGATAAAATGTTCTAATACTCAGATGCCTGTCATGGAACTAGATCTTGAATTCACTTGTTAAATAGGCCACTGTTACTGATTTACAAGAACAAAAGAAAGTTCTTTTTTTTTCTTCTTTTTTTTAAGAAACAGAGTTATAGCATGGTTATTCAGTTTTAAAAGGGTATTTTTCACATCAAAAGATGATTTAATATAGAATTATTTTTTAAATGAGCTGCCTTAGTACATTTAAAATGTACTTTGATTTACAAATACTTGACTTAGCCTTACATACTAAATAATACTTAAATGTACCACACGCACTTTCCCCTTGGATTGGAGTTTGAAAGCAAACCCAAGGCACATTTTTTCTTTGCCAGCCTCTTAAAACATATTTTGGGCTAAGAATATCTGTTTTCTGTTTTCTTACTGTGCATCTCAAGATGCAATTTCTATAACAGCTCCCACCAAGTATTTTAGATCTTCATGCTGGATTCTTTTAGCCATTCATTCAGCAGATTTTATTAAATCCCTACTTCCTGCCAGTGGCTCTGGTTATGTGCTGGGCTACAGACACAGTTCAAACTAGTGAGGGCAGAAGACTCCAGTCTGATAAGGTCACAAGTAAAAGGAGAATATCACATTGCATCGTCTACATGAAGAGGGTAAGGAAGAAGGCGAGGTATGGGTGGCGGGCCAGAGATGGCAGGACCAGGAGCTCTTCTCTGTGGAAGGGATGTGAAGCAGAGGCCTGAGGAGCTGGATGTTAGATGTGTAATGAGATATGCAAAGGCCCTGAGGTGCAGAAAGGTTTGGAGCATCAGTTTGGAAGCGGGAATAAAGCCTGTGTCAACACAGACATGTCAACAAAAACATGTCTGTGTATGGCTGCCATTTCAACTTGGACCTTTCTGGCAGTTAGTTCCTATTCACCTGATGGGCCTGTAGTTCTCTGCATATGCTCTTAGGTTTATAGTATTAAAAAGTCACATAAAGGAGTGCCTGGGTGGCTCAGTCAAGCATCTGCCTTCGGCTCAGGTCATGATCTTGGGGTCCTGGGATCGAGCCCCACATCGGGCTCCCTGCTCAGTGGGGAGCCTGCTTCTCCCTCTCCTCCTGCTTTTCCCCTGTTTGTGCTCTCTCACTCTCTCTGTCAAATAAATAAATAAATAAACAAATAAATAAATAAAATCTTTCAAAAAAAAGTCACATAAAGCTCTTTGTGAACTTGCCCCAGAATTCCAACCAAAGTGCAGTTCCCTAGTTCCTACTGGAAGGATGTATTTTACCAGGAGGCAGCAGGGAAGGAGGACCAAAGAGGAACTGTCTGCACAGTAGGAGGGGATCTGATGGAGCACTCTGGGTTCCAGGCAGCTTGGGATGGGTTTCAGCTGAGGCGTTTGTGTCAGGCCTAATCCTCACAGCACAATGGGGAAGTCCTGCTCCCCACCCACAGCCACCAGAATGCTCTTCTTAAAAAAAATGGGGGGCACCTGGGTGGCTCAGTGATTGAGCGTCTGCCTTCGGTTCAGGTCATGATCCGGGGTCCTGGGATAGAGTTCCACATCCGGTTCCCCACAGGGAGCCTGCCTCTCCCTCTGTCTCTCATGAACAAATAAATAAAATCTCATAACAAAACAAAAAAAGGGCTATTACATTCTCCTGGCTTAACAACTCCAATGACTCCCCAGTGACTGATAAAGAAACAACTCCTCTGCAGGACTTACAAGGCCCTTTGCAAGTGGGTCCCCAAATTCTCTTCTTATACTGCCCCCTTTTACTTTGCTGGGGTCAAACCCCAGTTTACTTCACTTCCCATCTGGGCTGACACAGCCCAGTCTCTGTGATGGGGCGGATGGTACCCCTCTCCTAAGAATGACTAACCAACTCCATTGCATGGTAACGTACTGCTGATCCGACAAGACAGCTCGCCATCTCTACCTTCTGAGTCATAGCTTTCGGAGGGCAGCTCATGACACAGAGGAAAATAGAGGGCTCATATCTGGTTAGCCAGGTCAGCCCCACCTGCCTGGCAGTCAGCAGGTGACAAGATGTTGGTGCCAGATGTTCCTTATGGCCAAGATCTTTCTAAAGCCTCCCCTCATTAGGCAAAGTTGTGTGTTGGGGGGCAGAAGTGGAAATTAGGAGAAGCTTAGAGGTGAAGAAAGCAGCATGTGCTAAGTTCCTGTGTCAAGAGGGAGCACAGTTTGCTCAGAGGACTAGAGGAAGACCAGAGCTCTGGAATGTAGACAGTGAGTTAGGTAAGAGGAAGACAGCAGAAGGGGCTCTGATTAGGTTTCTGAGGGGTATAACTATCTTTTTTTTTTTTTTTTTAATTAAACGTAACTGGGCAGGTGGTTGATCAGTATCCATGTGGAGTTGCAATACACAACAGAGAAAACCGCAATGGCCCCAATCATATATGAAATATCAAATTGGTTCTATCTTTACAATAGTTAAAATAAAAAGAAATGGTGACAACCCAAAATATAGCAGGGCACCCTGATCAAAAAAATTGTTCCTTGACTATGAGGTCACTCCATCTGTGGTGGAGACATGTGGACTGGGGGTATCAGTGACTGGGGAGCATTTCCACATTGACCCAAAATGGAGTGTGATTTCAGTACAAAATCACAAAGAAGGTGTGACAGAAACTTCATAGAACATGTGACAGTTGTACTGGGTGTTCAGATACTAAAAGAACTGAGTTAGGGGCTAGGGGCAGGGGTTTCTGAAGGAAGAGCTGTGGGCTCCAATGCTAAAACAGGAATGTGAATGGCTGGTGTGTCCCAGGGGCATCAAGGAGACCTGCCTGTTTGGAAGAAAGGGGAAAAGGGGAATTGTTAAGAAATTAGAATATTAAGGGGAAAAAAGGCCAAAGAGGAAAGGTATAGGAGTTGAAAATAATCAGCCTAAGAAGAAGGTTAAGGGGTGATTTAAAAGTTTGTTCTTAAGAATCTATGAATAAGGTTTTCAAATTACTATTACTTGAAGTTATTATAGGCAGGACTTGGCTTGGAGGAAATTAAAAATTTCTTGATAATTAAAATATTAAATAGTATGGTAAAAGAGGATGGAGATCTCTGAGTCTGTCTTAATTAGCTGCTAAAAATAGATGTTTCTAAAAGTCCTGTTTCCTTTCTAGGCCATTCAACATTCTTGAGAAGCACTTTTAATCTCTGTAATGTGCTAATTGTTTCTAATGGCCTGTAAACAAACTCCCTAAACTATTAACCTTCTCTCTTTAGCCGGAGATTCAGGAAATTAGTCTTTGAAAGACAAGTCCCCAGCAGGTTGCCCACGGGGGGTGGGGGGTGGGGGTGGGGGGGTGGGGGGGGTTCCAAAGTAGAGACACTGTCATTTTGTTTGGAGGGGACTCAAAGTCAAATCAGAGCTTCAAATTTGTGATGTGGAATAGATAATCCAAAACCTTTAAAAATAAGGTGGTGGGGGGTAGGGAAAGACTCCTCTCTTAGGTCAATTTAGTTGTATTCCTATGTACAGGGAGAAAGAGAATAGCATCTCTCAAACAGCTTTCAGACACAGAAATCTGAAATTCCAGGTTTTTTCAAAACATAAAACAATGCTCCCCAATTGACAAGAATGTTTGACCTTTTTGATCGTTGCAAATTAAAACTGATGCCATGTTGAAAATGGAGTTCTATTTATGCATGACTACCTGAGCTACCTGGATGTGTATTGGGGGGGGTGGGGAGGCAGGGGAGGTTCAAATTGTTCCTATCTGTTACCTGCATTAAAACATGAAAAAAAAATTCATTTAATTTGTTCAGAACAAAGAATCAGAATAGCCAAAAAAACTTTTACGAAAAAGATGGCCAATGCAAAGAGACTTTTCCAACTGTACTTTAAATTTTATTTAAAATTACTAGTAATTAAACTATGCCCTTGCCACAGTGAATGAGGAATGGAACAGAAGTGGAAGCTCTTCCTGACAGAGGTCCAAACGAGATGCAAATGTTATCTGTGTGATTTCAGGTTATGACTCTATAACATTTCAAATCAATTGGTAAATGGGGTTGGAATAATTAATATAATAATGATAAAAATCATGGAAGTTGGATCTTTCAGCATTCTTCAACACAGATACTTAGGAAGGTCAAAGAATAAAATGTTTTTTAAAAAATGGAATGGTAAAACCATGAGACTACAACACAGGTAAATCAGATTAATAACCCAGCATTGGCAAAGAAGTTCCCTTATAAGAGGGCTAAACAAATCAAAATCACTGTAGTCGGATACGTTAAAATTTAACACTTGGCATAGAAAGACACTCAAAACAGACAAACTAAAATAAATGGGGGGAAATATCTACATTTATCATATATAGAGAAACGCACTAGCATTCTTGATATAAAGAAACCTTCCAAAATAAAAACATGTTTTTTTAAAGGGAAAATCATAGGATTGAAAACCCGGGGCCGGGGAAGTCAAAGCAAGTAATTTACAAAAGAACCAATACAAAGAGCCAGCTGCCCAGGAAGCATGCTCACCGCCAGGGCAGCAGCGACGCACCAGACCATCACATCCCAGATGTATCGCTACACGCTGCTCAGCATCAGCCCCGGCGGTTCTGACACAGAGAGTTGCCAAGACAGGACAGTAAAAAGCACTCTGAGAACATGGGAAGACTAAGTTAATCAAAGTCAACAGGACAGGTGGTAACTCGGCATCGTGCTCCCAGATCATTGGTCCCTGGATAAGGTCTTCCTTAGACCTATCAGCCATAACAAGGCATTGCGGAGCGTGCGTAGGAATGTAGGCTTTAGTACAAGGCCTGGGATTGAGACCCTAGTGTCACTTATAAGCTGGATGACATCGCATATGTTTCTGGACCTCCTCCCTCCAAGCCTCAGGTGACTTAGGTGAGTCCTGGGAACAGTAATGGTACTTGCCCCATGGGGCTATTCTGAGCCGGGGAAAGGAGGTGATGCCTGGAAATGCACTTAGCACACACTACCTGTGAGAAGTTTGATCAGGAAAAGGTTTCTCACAGCCTGCTACGGTTCCAGCAGACTATGCGACTCAGTCGTTGGGAATCTCAGATGGCCACGAGCAAGCAGCTCACATGTGGCTTCTCTAATTCACGGAGACATACGGATTCTACAAATGTGGGCTGCAGTGCCGAGAAGTGTCTCGCTAGTTCCACTAAAGACTAGAAACCTGTTACAAGCCTGGCAAGGGCCAGGTTCACACCAGGATGCAATAATGCCACAGAGACTCTGCCTTCGACATCACCGGTGTCACGGAGACCCACAGAAGAGTGAACCTGAAGGATGGTGAGATGCTCTTTGCCTGACCTCCTCCATTCTCCTTGCTTTCTAATTACTTACAGTGTAAGCAAATACTACAGTGATTCTGAAATCATACTCATGCATAATGGAGGGTTTTTCTTCCAGAATGAAAGTACTTGACTTCTGTAACTGTTTTACTAGAGAGCTGCGTATTTGTTTCCAGTCTTCATGAACTTAGGAATTCACTTTCACAGTGGGGAAAAAAAAAAAAAAAAAAAAGCAACCAACCAAAAACCCCCACAAAAACCCAATTAATATCATCAACTCAAAGGGTTGATGACATTAAGCCTGAAAGAGGTTTTCTTGAATATATTTAAAATACAGAACTAAATTACAGTTTGGTGTTTCAGGAAAATGACTTTGAGAATGACTTTATCTCCATACAACCAGCCTCAGCCTCTTCTTCACAGTGCATACTTTCCAATCGCTACTCTCACTGAGACCCACGCAGCATGTTTTCAGATGCAAGCTAAGCCCAGCTGTCCTCCTCATTTATCAAGATCCAATGGAAAAGAGCCAACCCCATGGCTGAATATGAAGGTTGAGGCATTCAGGTGCAGAAGCTGCAATTTGGAGCTCCGGTTTTAAATCTTCAGACCACGGGACAATTTAGTTAGGACACTGCAAGGTTGAAGAGTTCAGATGGAGCTGCCCACTAACAGGACGAGAGTTGCCTGCCCTACCAAATCAGAGGGCAGCCAGCTCCACCTCTTTCTTCCCACAACACACATTCCCAACCTCAGCACTACTGACATTTGGGGCCAGAAAACTTTTTGTTGGAGGGGCCTTTCCTGCACATTGTAAGACATTTAGCATCATCCCTGATCCTGACACACTACATGCCAGGGGTGCCTCCCTCAAGTTGTGACGACCAAAATTACCTCTAGACATCATCAAATGTCCTCCAGGGAACAAAAGCACCCATTTGAGAATGACTAACCTGCAGCTATGTCAGGATCTTATAGCTACATTTTCTTGCCTCATTCCTTAGCATTATAAGGGAAAACTGGGGTTGCACAGAGTGTTGACTAAATTTAATGCTGTCATGCTTATACCCACAAAAGTACAGAACTGGCCTTAAGACATTTCTTTTCTCAGAGAAGAATAATCTCGTTCAGCTACAAGAAAAAAAAAGGGGGCTCATTTATGAGAAGTTTCATCACAGATGATGTCTGGGATTTCGAAGCAGGCACAGTGGTCACAGTAAAGATTAAATGCTCTTCTGTAATGCTTCATCACACCATGGTTGGTGTAAGCTGGAGAGCAAAATATGGAGACGAGCCCTGTAAAGACTAACCTACAAGGTACTACTTTCTCAGCAAGTAACTCAAAGCCCAAATCTTAGCTAAGATTTACTGGTTTTGCTATTGTGCCAGGAACTCTTCCAGCTTCATCTCATTTAATTTTCAGAACCTCTCAAAGAAGTTCAGAGAGGCTGGGGAATTTGCCCTGAGAAAAAGGCAATGAGAAGTGAAATGGGCTTGTGAACACAGCATTCTTTCTCCAGAGCCCAGGCTTTCCATTAGTCTTTGTTCACCAGAGGCTGATTAGGTTGGTGTCACTCAGTGATTCCAGGGCCAATCAATCTATGCTCACAAACAAATGTCAATGGAAACCAGAGAAGGAGGAAAATCAGACATGGTGAGAGACTGGGGGAGGAAGGAAGATTCTATGCCTTCTGCTGGTCTCCCTACAGAGAAAGCATGGCGTAAAATAGATGTCACAATGGACAAGAAGCAAGCCACACTGCTCTTCCTATATGTCTATGGGCAAGGAAACTTAGCGCAACAAAGCCAAGTTTTCAAGATAAATAAAAGCATAATTCTGCCTACCTAGAATTTAGTGTGGGATACCAAAAAAAAAAAAGTTAATAAAGACAGGAATTAATTTTCTAAATTTCCTGAATCAAAATATCTCTCCATATGGACTTAGAGTTGCAAAAGCCAAAAATATCACTCCAGAAAGCCAGATTAGAGCCGAACACTGACAGCTTTGTGAAATCCGATGTATGTGATGGGATCACCACATTCCATGCATTTTATCATTTTCCTAGAATACTGTTCTGCACAAATTCTGTAATAAGAGTTACCTGTTTTCTGGGTTTTTGTTTTTTTAAGACTTATCTGTGATAGAGCCACTCTAGTTATTACCTTAATAGTTTGAAAGGATACCAGCAGAAATTTCCATGGAAGATTGTAATTTAATAGTTTAGTCAGGGCTTTCAGGCCAGGAGAGACTCAGCCAGCCCCTCACTGCACAGCTCACCAGCAGGCCTGCATACTGGATTCCATGACAATTGGGATGTTAGAGCCCTGCTGGGACGGTGCACCTGTCATCCGGTCACCATCATACAAGTTTCCCAGTGTGGAATCTGAATGAGATGGCACTTTTTCTCATTCCTTATGTGAAAAACTCTGGAGTAGCAGAGGGGCTGAGAGGGACCAGCAAATCTGGGAGAAATGTTCCCTGGTGATAACATTTTATAGCTTATGAGGACACATTCACAAGCATTTTATTATTGGATATCATCACATCCCTGATAATCCTGCAAATCTCAGCCTGATCTCAATCTCCTTTGCTTTCTGCTCCTGCCTGCCACCTCTGACAGTATCAGTCCACGCAGACATGACAAACAAGCAAAAGAGACCAAGAGTGAAGTCAGCGGGAGAGTCTGCTCAACTGCTCCCGTTCAAGTTCTGCTTGGATCAATTAACCTACGCATTCCTCTTTTGTAGAGAGCTACTTTAACCTAGTCAGTACAGGTTTATTGTGGACATCTTTTACAAAGGTTAATCTCTGAAATGATCACTGAATAAACATGATATCCTTTAAAAATAGGTAGGAAAACAGCATCCAAGTTAAGGAAGCATAGTTGACCACAAAATGCAATTCTGCATGCCCGAAGCTCATCCAGTCTCCTAAAGCTTACGATGTTAATGTTGACTTCAAGCCCTTGAGTAGTTAAAAGCCACAATTAAAGAGATACAGAATGGCTGCATGGATTTTAAGAACTGACACTAAGGGGATCCCTGGGTGGCGCAGCGGTTTGGCGCCTGCCTTTGGCCCAGGGCACGACCCTGGAGACCCGGGATCGAATCCCACGTCGGGCTCCTGGTGTGTGGAGCCTGCTTCTCCCTCTGCCTAGGCCTCTGCCTCTCTCTCTCTCTCTGTATGACTATCATAATTAAATAAAAAAAAAAAAAAAAAGAACTGACACTAAGATATCCGTCAGTGACATTGCTGATGATATGCACTGTGGGTAAATTTTTAGAGTAACAATATTATTGTGAAGGACATGCTAATTGTGCATCTGATCTCATGCCTCCTGATCAACAAACATATAAATATAACACTCAATTTTGAAGTGTGTTCCCTAAATCTTCCTTCAAGATATATTTTAAGCATGTTTTATGTCATTTTTATTTTTAAAGTGATCATTTATATCAGATATAACAAAAATTTATAATAATTTCTACATCAAATCAACATCATGCTATTTATTTTAAAAAAAATGACTGATTACAACTTGGTGGGTTTTTTTTTTTTGTAGGTATGAATACTGTGGTCTGTAACATAATCTTTATGTCAGAATGCCAGCGTGCTTATTTAATATTTCCACTTTCAAAAATGTGTATTATTCCACTAAATGGAGTAAGCTTCCTAGTAACTGTATTATAGCAACCACCAGAGTAGGTTAAATGTGATTATATTTGTTAATTCTTATGATTATATTTATTCAGAAATAATGTACTGTACACTGTCTTTTCTAATACTGTACTAAATAACTTTTCTCCACATTCTCAGTTCTTTTCATGCCCTTTGTCTATGACCAGAAGGAGATAGAGAGGTACCACCCAAATCCCCTTTTAGAGAAGTTCTTATTGTGCAGCTGTGGGCATGTGGTCATGAGGCACCTGTGCCATCAGCTCCTTCAGGATCTGCATCAACCACTGTCCCTGGGCAGCCATGCTGGGAGATCAAGCCAGGTGGGAATGTGAAAGCTCAGTGTGGCTCAGAGTGGGACACTCTGCAGGCCATCTACTCCACAGTCCCCACACTGCTGGCCAGGGCCGAGTTAGCCTGTGACCTTCATTCACCTTTCCCTGCCCATTTGCTTCTTCCCCATCCTGTGCACAGGGCTTGGTCTCTAATGGGTAAGCTAAAAAAAAAAAAAAAAAAAAAAAAAAAAATCTTATACACTGACTTCTATTTCCATATCTGCTTCTGGAAAACTGAAAACAGCCACATTTAAGAAGTTAAAATCTTGGGGTACCTGGGGGGCTCAGCTGGTTAAGCATCTGACTCTGGGTTTCAGCTCAGGTCTTGATCTCAGGGTTGAGTTCAAGCCCCACCTTAGGCTCCATCCTGGGTGTGGAGCCAACTCAAAAGAACTTAATATCTCTACTAAAAATTTCTAAAATTTTTAAAGAAGTCTTACATTTCCAAATACTTTTGTGTCACCAAGACCCAATGTCTTTCATAGTTACTTTTTAAGATTTTATTTATTTATTAGAGACGAGAGAGAGAGAGAGAGAGAGAGAGGCAGAGACACAGGCAGAGGGAAAAGCAGGCTCTATGCACGGAGCCTGATGCAGGACTCGATTCCCGGTCCCCAGGATCACGGCCCGGGCTGAAGGAGGTGCTAAACCACTAAGCCACTGGGGCTGCCCTTCATAGTTACTTTTTATACAATCAATGCCCACATAGTTTCTCCCATTAAAACTAAAATGCATTTGCCTACAGTAACATGGTCCCTCCTAATTCCAGTTACTTCCTCTGAGCTAATTCTTAGGGCCAGATATTCCTGTTTGGATTATGTCTCGTTTCCAAATGAACTATTTTTGTGTAAAGAAGAAAGGATTATTAATAATAATCACTATAACCCATGTGGATGTGTAGTATTTGTGTAGGGATCTACAATTCTCAAAGTATGTTCATATAAATTAATTTATTTGATCCACATCAGGAATTAACCAAATTTAGGAAATTAAGGTCAAGATACCTTATTTGTCGCAAGTGTCAGATAATCAATTGGTGGTGGATTCAGGAAGAAAAGCTTGTTCTTAGGATTCCCATCCAGAGCATCGGCACTTTTTGGTGCCCCTCACAGACTGCATACCTTTGCAAGGTAGAATGCATTCCTTATTCCTTAGGGAAATAAAGCATAGGGCCCTGAAACCTAGGGCTTTAGAAATCATAACTTGTGAAATTATCGTTTGAAGCTGAAACCATAAGGCAGGGCTATGCTAGGTGGGCTTGTAGAGAAAATAGAAGCGAGGGGATCTCTGGGTTGCTCAGCGGTTTAGCACCTGCCTTCGGCCCAGAGCGTGATCCTGGAGTCCGGGGATTGAGTCCCACGTCGGGCTCCCTGCATGGAGCCTGCTTCTCCTTCTGCCTGTGTCTCTGCCTCTCTTTGTGTGTGTCTCTCATGAATAAATAAATAAATAAATAAATAAATAAATAAATAAATAAAACCTTTTAAAAAAAATAGAAGTGAGACAGTATAAAGAGTCCATGAAAGTCATCAAAAGGCTTTTGCTGCAAGGCTTTTTGTCATGTACAGATTACAAATCTATAACTATTAATATGAGTGTAACTATTAATATGATTGTTGGTGCCAGTCATTTATTTTGGAAGAAACCTTGCCAACGGTAATAAGGTAAAACAAGGAGTACATATTGAGTACATAATATTCTAGTACCAATGCCAATGGGTATGTGGGTTTTTCCCCACACAACAGGCAATTCTCAGATACCAATCCATCTCCATTCTGGCATTATCTACCAGGAGATAGCATCAAATTGCACAGTTTAAGGACTCAGTTCTACAAAAACATGCCTCCAAAATCCCATGTCAAGGCTATTACCTGGACTTCTGAACCACCTCCTATAGATTGGAGGTTTCAATGACCCCTTCCTTGGGTCTGGTTAATTTTTACAGAACTGAGAGAAACATTTTACTTTTTAGATTACCAGTTTATTATGAACAGATATGACTCAGGAGTAGTCAGATGGAAAAAGATTCATAGGGCAAAATGTGAGGAAAGGGGAGCAAATCTTTCATCTCTCTGTGTGCTACTCTCCCCAAATCTCCACTTGTTTACCATCCCAGAAGCTCTTTGAACATAACCCTTTGGCTATTTATGGAGGCTTCATTACAAGGTCCGAGGAGTCAAATCATTGGTCATTGGGGATTGAACTCCAACTCCAGAGCCTCTTCCCTCTCTGCAGGTCAAATGTGGGACTGAAATTTCCAACCAACACATCTTATGGTTGGCACCCCAAACAACAGCCCCCATCTCCAAGTGAGAACCCAAAGTAACCTCATAAACATAACAAAAGATACTTTTGTTTTCCTCTCATCACTTGGGAAATTCCAAGGGTTTTAGAAAACTCTGAACAAAGACCAAATAGATATTTCTTATAAATCACAGTACTACAGTACAGAATTTCTATTTCTCAAGAAAGTTCATGATGAATATACAAGTTGCATAGGGGTTAACCCATATTTTCCATATACCAGAGTGACTTTTAAAATATCATTCCCCAGAGGAAGACCAGAAACACTAGCCTGCTTCAGCAGCAACAGAGTCTACTACAAAGTCCATGGTTATTTTAAGAATGCTGTGCTCAAAGAATGTGATTTTACACAGGCAGCTCAGAAGGTACATTTGCATATTACTCAGTGAAGTGTGGCTTTTCATTTAGATCAAATGACTGCTCTAAATTAATTTGCTCAGTTTTGATTCCAGGTTTTCTTGTGCATGTACAAAAAGGTAAGTGATAGCTGTTAGTGTTAGTTTGCTTAGCAGAACTTCATGAAGAGTTGAATTGAATGATCTCTCCTATCAGTGCCCCCATCATATGATAAAAATGGAAAATCTGTTAATTCCAGTAATTGTCCAATTATTCTTTTCATGTAATTCACTGACTCAGAGTAAAGCTTCTAGAAGTTTATGCTCTTGATGGCAAAATATCTGACACTATTGTGAATTCTACTGTAAATCAGTTTGAAAGCTCAACACTGAATATATTCCCCATTTTTAAAGTGATGATATGAATGTATATTTTGGTGGAATATAACATTATGGTTGAAAACAATGTCCTTACTAAATTGGGGAACATGTAGAACATGCTTGAAGTAATTGTGGTGTGCATGTTACTCATAATTGTGTCAAACAAGCTGTGATATTCCACCAATCAAAGCAGAAACTGTAGCTGCCAAAATTCACAAATATTTTTACATGACAGAACTGAACAACAGAGCTGTGACAAAACTGACGGATAAGGAGGCCTCTCTTCAGGGTGGTAGTATGAACTGTCTTTATTTGCTTCCCATCATCAATTACAGTTTTAGGAAAGCTTTAGTCTTACAAAAAACCAACCACCTACCAACCAACCAACCAAACAAACAAAAAAACAAAGAAGACCCTATAAATTGCCTACTGAAAGGTGCTAAAATAGGCCAAACTAAGCCACAGCGGCATAAGGATTATTTTGAGCTGAAGGCAACTGAGAAGGAGATAGAAGAAAAGCTCTTCCTCTTCCCTGTTTGCCTAAAAGCAGGACATAAATTTGTGAAGGTGCCCCTCTCTCCCACCACTCCACCACCAGGAATGATGGAAGTTAATCACTGGACTCAGCCCACAGACAGCACCAGAAGAACCTACATGACTAACTTCAGGTATGAATCCTTATCTTCCACCAGTCCCCCATATATTTACCTTCCCACAATTTGCTGCTAGAAGTTCAAATTCCTTTTCCTCTGTCTTGGCATGACTCTACTAATTTACTGTTCTTTTGTTAAGAAGCTAGATGAACCTGGGACGCCTGGGTAGCTCAGCGGTTGAGCATCTGCCTTTGGCCCAGAGCATGATCCTGAAGTCCCGGGATCGAGTTCCATATCAGGCTTCCTGCATGGAGCCTGTTTCTTCCTCTGCCTATATTTCTGCCTCTCATTCTTTCTCTCCGTGTCTCTCATGAATAAAATAAAATCTTTAAAAAAAAAAACCTAGATGAACCCAAGTTCAACCCATTCCTTTGAGTTGCTCATCTATGGATATCCCCATGTGGATGTGGGATGCACATGTTAATTGGTTTCTGTCTGTTATTCTCTTGTTAGTCTGTCTTTTGTCAGTACCCTAGCTGGAAAATCTAGGAAGGTGGAGGGAAAATATATTTTTTTTGTCTCCCACATTACAATAGTGTTAACTACTGTATAAGAGTTTTCTTAATTTGTTTGTATTTAATTTAAAATCAGTTTGCAATCTTTAATTAAATGATTGAATTAATGAAGTACCCTAAATCTTCCATCTTTTGAAGCTGGAAGTAATTATTAAATCACTAAAATAAGTTGTGAGAAGTCATTTAAACTACCCCACAAAAGTAAAGGAGAAAAGATCCACAAGGTTTCCATTCTGTATAATTGAACTCTTGGGATATTTCAGCTTGTGGGAAGAGTCTTTCCGTACAACTCTTATTTTCAATCAGATAAATTTATATTTCTATTATAAAGAGGTGAAATTGAGAAAAACTTCTGATTTTGCTGCATCTAAATGTTGTGGAGCTTTCAAAATATATGTATAAATAAAAATAACATTTTTGTATATTTTTATTGGGGTTCGTTTTGCCAACATATAGCATAACACCCAGTGCTCATCCCGTCAAGTGCCCCCCTCAGTGCCTGTCACTGCGTCACCCCATCCTCCTGCCCACCTCCCCTTCCACTACCCCTTGTTCATTTCCCAGAGTTAGGAGTCTTTCATGTTCTGTCACCCTCTCTGATATTTGACAAGTTCTGTTTTATAAAAATATTTGTCAAAGAAAGTTCTCTAAGTAAAGGAAAAGCCAATACTGGGATATTATCCAACTAATATTAATTAAATTTTTTAAAAAAGAATTGAGAATACTTTATCAAAATTTCTGAGCTTACTGCTAGTAGAGGGAGATTTTCTCAGAAAATTATGATCTACAGAGAAATGCCAATTGGAGGTGTTAACGATTTCAAATGCTTCAGTTACACTACAACTTTGAAGAGGATTGCAGAAAACTATATTTCTAAAGTTTTTAAAAATAAAGTAACACAGAGATACTATACAATTTCAATTCAAAGCATTCTGGTAGTCACCCTCACCACTCTGGTGGTCCTCTGCTATGTCCATCGAATACCAAGATTGTCTCCCTCTTCAGAGTTCCTGCTCTGATCTAATGACTGCTTCCTCCCCAACCAGGGGAAGAGTCACTTAAATATTCTAAGAATAATGAGGAATGCAGGGTTCAGGGAAGGTGTTAGCCTTCATTACAAAGGCACAACTAATGGGGGGAAAGGAGAAGAAAGAAAATCATAGAGACAAAGAAAGGGAAGCGGCTAGACATTGGAGTCTAGTGTTCAGTTTTTCCTTTGAGAGGAAATGTACATGATGTTCATAGCTGTAAATTCATTTTTTCCCATCACTGTATGGTATTTTATGTTCACACCAGAAGATGTCATTAATGGACACTTGGGTTTATGTCAAGTTTTCAGCTATCATTAATGATCCTGCTATGAATATTTCTTACATGTGTTTCCTATGGACATATGTGTTTCCTCATTGACCTATACCTACAAGTGGAATTACTGGGTCATATAAGTGTACGTTCATCTTCAAGGAGGTACTGCCAATTAATTTTCTAGAATGGCTACATCAGGTTATGAGCCTATAGTAGCATATGGAAGTTGCAGCTGCTTCATATCCTTACTAGAACCTGGGCTGGTCAGTCTCTTAGATTTTAGGTATTTTGTTGGGTATATCATAGTAACACATTGTGGTTTTAATTTGTATTTGCCTACTTCCGAACGTTTATAAATCATTTCAATAGTTTTTTTGTATCAAAGTATTTTCTATTGTGTTTTCTTTTTTTTTATTGATGTATAGAAGTTCTTTACACATTCTGAGACCTTAATCACTCATACATGTTTCAAAATTGCCTACTCTATGGCTTGTCTGTCCACTCCTTTAATGTGTCTTTTGATAAGTCCCAAATTTTAATGTAGATAAATTTATCAAGCTTTTACCTTAAAATTGATTTTTTCACCCTGTATAAGAAATCTTCCTCTATATTACATAGATTTTGCACTATTTTAAATTCTAGAAGCTTTATTGTTTCAATGTTTATATTTAGATCTACAATTCTATGTGATACTGATTTTTACGTATGGTGTGAGATAAGAAGTAAAAGTTCACTTTTATTCTTTTAATAATTTTTTTAAGATTTTATTTATTCATGAGAGAACAGAGAGAGGCAGAGACCGAGGCAGAGGGAGAAGCAGGCTCCCCGCGGGAAGCCTGATGCGGTACTCGATCTCAGGATCCTGGGATCACAACCTCAGCCAAAGGCAGATGCTCAACCACTGAGCCACCTAGGTGCCCAAGGTTCACTTTTAAACATAAACATTAAATCACTTTATCCAGAACTATTAACAAATTCCCCCTCTCTGTGATGCCACTTTATTACAATCAAGTGACTATACATATATATATGTGGATCTGAATATGAGTACATGGCTTAATAATATAATTTTATATCTGGAAAATAATTTTCCAAAGACAAATCAAAGGCAGAAGTGCTAAGCAAATCTGTAGGTAGGAATACACAAAAGACAGCAATCAGATGGTTAAATGGGACACAGATATTCAAAGGGAACAAAGATTAAGACTGGCTTAGAGGTATCACCACTTGTCATCTAGTACATGCTCTTCCCCATGTCCTTGATCCTGGACATCTCTCCTTGAGGACTTCAGGTGACATCTTAATGAGTAGGGCTCCACCCATAATGAGGAATCATCCTCCTCCTGGGGTACCACAGAGTGTGTGGGCCCCTCTTGCTCAGGGTCTTCTCATGTCATGCCTAGTAACAGCCTTCATGGCAGGCACCACCTCCTCCTTGGCACCCCATCATGGCTTCCCAGAAGCCTCCCAGCTATTTGTCCCAGGGAACTCCTCTACACTCTGCAGCCCTAGGACCCTGAACACAGTCGTGTTAAGCAGCAGAGGCCCACACAATGCCTCCTCTGGAGGAAAGGAGCCATCCTCACAGAAACCCCAGACTAGAGTTATCCCTCATGCTTCTCATTTGCACCTGCTAATTAGGTGGTGCCATTAATCACAAATAAACCAATAACCCTAACTCTGTGACTGTTCCTTTAACATTTAACCTCTCTTTGTTTTTTTTTTTGTTTTTTTGTTTTTTTTTAGAGTAACCTCTCTTTGAAATCACCCATCCTCAGCCCATTCCTACCTTTTAGCTACAATCCCTTTCTTTTACCACAATTAATGATCTCAGATTTCTTTTTTTGAGGCAATGAACATATTCCTGAGGCTACACAGTGTGGTAGCAAATTAAGAGCAGGGATTTTGGTATCAATATTATTGTTGAACAAATACTGATACACTCTCTCTTTCCATTTTAGGAGCAATGTGACCTTCGGCAAGTAAGATAACCTCTTTGTACTTCAGTTTTATTTGGAAAATGGATATAACATTTATCTCAGAGAGGCAGAGTGGTCAACATATGTGCAAAATATCTAACAAATGTCAAGAGAGCCATAGAAATTGCTACCCGTTGTTGAGTCTACACTGTCCCAGGCAGTCTTAGCCTCGTGGAATATAGAATTATAGCAGATCATCTTGGTGTACATTGGGGTCTGACCCGAGTGTGTACAAAAACAGTCCTACACAGTCAGAAAATACCACTTTCATTCAGTGCTGGAGAAGGAACCAGATCTGGAGAGTGACAATGGCAGCACCTGGCACCAGATTTTGGCTCTGGGAGTTAAGGTCTGGTTATTTCCAGGGTAATATGTAAGAAGGAGTTGCAGCAGCAAACATTGTCAGCAGCTAGCTGACCGAGTGTAAAAGGAGAGGGAATAGGCAAATTAATGTCCACTCTGCTTAAACTCACATAGATTGTTCTACTTTTTTTTTTTTTTTAATTCTGTCTTGACCAAGTTAAAAGAATCATTGGAAAGACCTGGCTTACAAAAAGAATTTTGGGCCCCTGTTTTGTAGGAATAACACATTGAGAAAGCACTTGGGTGTTATCAAATTCTGCCCTTACTGAACTAGTCTTTTTCCACCAACAATACCACTCACTGCTAGCATATATGGCTGTCATCTGTTCCCTCTGAGTCCCATCAAAAACATGCTTTATCTCAGGTCAAAGCTCTGAGAACAGCCACTTGAGTCATAGGTGAGCTCATGAAATATCTGTTGAGTAAACAGATTGACTTTTCAGTTCTCTCTAATGTTAGAGTAGGTGCTAAAGATGGTAGACACCTGCATGAAATTGCTCTGCCCATGACAGCCCTATTGTAGGATGCTGGTACCTGTGTCTGTACTTCTATACATTAATGGGTGCATGTGACAGCATAAGGACTGTCACATCAGTATACTGAGGAGCTCCTAGTGTTGTGGAAATCAAATCTGGATCTAGAAACCCTGGAGATTTCTTTTCTAGAACCCTGCAGATATGAGTCAAGGCCATGTTTTCTTTGATGTAGAATTTGCCAAATTAACAAAAACAAACAAACAAACAAACAAACAAAAAAACAACCAGAATCAACGTGCCATGACCCTTACTTCAATAAATAACTTTGCTTGCACTCCAAGTTATTGAGACCATTGCTTGTTTGCTTGCAAATAACTCTACTAGCTGTGGAAGCACCAAAGGACAAATCTGCAAATACTTAATTCTACATGGCATGGGAATAAGTAACTATGTAAATGGCATTTACAGAGGGAAGGTAGATCGTATCATTGCTTACCACTAAACATGTCCTAGGAGGTAGATGTTTCCTGAGGGTGTGAATCAGCACAATACTTGCAATGGAAATAACATCTTCCCCTCACCAAATTTATAACCCAGTTCTAATTACAAGAATACAAATGCGACTAAAAACAAATGAATAAGCCGTTTATGGTATTTTTCTAAGTAAAATATTACTATTTAAAAACTATGTGATCATTTATTTCCAATGAAAATGGACCTTAAAAATAATGCGTGGCTGTCAACAAAGTTCTAGCAAAGCCACCTGGATGCTTTACGGATATAGTTGCTTCTTAACATCCACCATCAGAAAATGAACTGCTTGAAATCTGGATGGGGACAACACACGAGGTTGACCTTAATGGCTACAAAATTGGTCCAAGAGGATTTGCAATATTGTCCTACTAGTGCCAGCGGGGGCTGCCAAGCACCTGCAGGGACAGTTAAATGGAAAGGTGAGGCATATGAATTTCACGCACAAGCATCTGTAACATCTCTGGGACACCCCGCTGATGCCGCTCCCTGCAACTGAGATCTACAGGGTTTGCTGTAGGAGAAATGAAGGTCACCGGCTGCATTAAAACTGACATGGCTCACATTTCAAAGTATCAATGTTGATAAAATATTTCTTCTGTTTTCATAAGTAACTGACCCCAAACAATATATAGAGAAATCTATATCCTGATGTTGGACTTCAAAATTTGACTTTTCCCTTTACTCCTCCTGACACTGGAAAATTCTCCATTGATTTCTAATTTGTTCCATTCAGTTTTCTAAAATTCTATTAAATTCAGAAGTTTTTTTTCCCATTTGTTTGTTTGATTTTTAAATTCCAGAATATTTACTACAGTGTTAAAGTGTACAATACAGTGACTCAACAACACTTGTATACATCACTCAGTGCTCATCACAATACATCCACCCATACAGAGAGGGTTTTTTAAAAAGTGTTCCATATAAAAATAACTTGTTTTCTGTTTGTTGCTCTGCATGAAACCAGATTTACTTTCATTCAAATCAGTAAATATTTATTGAAATCTCTGACGCCGAGGCTTGTGGGGGACATGCGGCATCAGCATGTCTGTGCATCAGCCAAGCTAGGGTCTTGCTCTTGCAGCGCCTGCAACCAGGCATGGCAGATGGGCTTCTATATAGCTCAGGTGTTTCAGCTCTTACTGGTTTTCCAGCTGTCTTTGTACCTCACTTTACTACTAATATTTTCCTTTTCATATGCAAAGCTACCTTCCATACCCAGCAGACAGAGGAAACCCAGAACTGCAGGGGGTAAGGCGTGATGAAAGACAGCACCAACCACAGGGACCTTGTGTGCAGGCTGATTCAACTATTTCCTTGTGGTATAACCACCAGATATAATTTTTAAAATGTCCTAGCCTCAATTTCCCCTCTATACGACAGATATTTGAATAAGTTGAAATTAATTTAGTGAAAGACTTATAGGTAATTAAGCACTACCTTTTAATTTCAAAGAGGCAATGTGATTTCTTGTATGGGCAACTCCACTCATAGGAAGAATTTTTCCATTCTGGATGGGGTTTATTACAGTTCTCTCTCAAGATTGGATGAGATCCATGTGTGCCACACACACTCTTTCAGGAAAGAATCACTCACAGCATACGCAGAGAGAGCTAACTCCCATGGGGCTTGGGGCACAGTGTGAAGTAGCCTGCTTCAAACTAGAAGACATATCTTTGAAGTTTCCCGTTTCATCTCAAAAAGGTATAAGATATTCCATTCTACTCTATAACATACTCCTGTTTATTATAATATAAATGTGACATTCTGATTTACCGTCCTCTGTAAAACAGATGCTCTGAGACTCTCCCCTACTTACATGAAACTATCTTTGGTTCCTGGCATGTTACGTTACCTAGGAGTATACAAACTATTTCTCTAATAAGAGAAATATATAGATCTGTATGCACAACGAAGGTCTCTAGTGCTATGATACACACACAAAATCCAACAATTTTTTCCATTATAGAATGAAAGCCATTTCCTGAAAGAGGCCATGCTAAAAATTTCAGTTAAATTATATGTGGCTATATCTGAAGTCTCTGAAGATGCTCTTCAGAGCCCGATGGATAACTGTATAAAACCATCTATTCCCACTAATGGCAAAATGTCACGAAACGGTTAATTTGATAAAATATAACCATTAAGCAATGTCTCAAATTTAGACAGAAAAATAACTTGCATATTAATTCTACATCAAAAACTAAACGCCAGGGATGCCTGGGTGGCTTAGTGGTTGAGCGCGTCTGCTTTCGGCCCAGGGCTTGATCCTGGAGTCCCAGGATCCAGCCCTACATCAGGCCTGGAGCCTGCTTCTCTCTCTGCCTATGTCTCTGCCTTTCTCTCTATGTGTCTCTCATGAATAAATAAATCTTAAAAAAAAAAAAAAAACTAAACGCCAAATACACCTAAATTAAAATGTGAATTGGGAGAAAACTAAGATATAACAAATGTATTCAAAGGGAAAGTAACTAAGATCCCCATTAAAAAAAAAATCTCTGTTAAATGAATGAACGAATGCATGCCAAAACACTGCCAAATGATAGTTAAATCACTCCTCCACAGGATACCAAGAGCAAGTACAAATGTACTTTGAGATAAATCTTTACTAATCTCCAAACCCAAGTAAATCTTTTAAGTCTGCAATCCCAAGACAGCATTACTTCAATAGGCTGAATGAATTTTAAGACAAATATGAAAGCAAGAAAATTATAAAAATACATTTATATCAAACAACAATGACATCAAAAACATAAGTCTTTACTGGAAGACTGGAGGAAAATTATAATGTAGTACCAGTTCTTAGATTTAATATCCTACTAGGAGCTGAGTTTTAAAACGTGTTTCTGGAAAGTTAAATCTTGGCTGGGCAAACATGGCTATTTTTTTAGTTTGTCTTCAGCTTTGTAAACTGAAGAATGGCAGATAAGGGTGGGGGAAAAAAGTGCGGGAATTCACTAGGCAGCCTTTAGAAGGAGCAAAGCTGAAGGGCGGGGATGATTTCATCCTTTTTGCCAAATGGTGCCATGCTACTAATTCTTCTAAGTTATAATGTTCAAACTTTAAATTTTAAGAATTATATTGCAAAGCAAGATTCAAAAAGCAGAAATACTGTTCTCCTTGGGGGGTACCTGATGCCAGGGTGAGTTTGAAGATATGCACACTGGTCAGGGAAAGACACAAGTCTCACTCAGGCATTAGCCCTGTCATTTTCAGATGGCATAGTATTTGTCACTCCTAAGTCCAACTGAGGTGTCCAGGAGTGTTCTGAATCTTTATGATGCAATTTCTATTGGAAATACATAACAAAAATTAGTATGTAACTGATGAATCACTAAATTCTATACATGAAACTAATATTACACTGTACATTAAGTGAAATTTAAATACAAACTTGAAGAAAAGGCATGCCTGGGTGATTCAATCATTTAAGCATCTGCCTTTAGCTCAGGTCATTATCCCAGGATCCTGGGATCACCGGCATCAGACTCCCTGCTCCTCGGAGAGTCTGCTTCTCACTCTGCCTCTGCCTGCTGCTCTGCCTACTTGTCAAATAAATAAATACAATCTTTAAAAAAATAAAAAAAAAAGTAAAGAAATATCTTGAAAAAAATTTGAAGAAAAAAATTTGAAGAAAAAATAACAATACGTAACAATATAGTCATTCTATCTTCAAGTGCTGTATTTTCTGTTCTTGACTCAAGTTTTTGGTTGGGTTTTATTTTATTTTGCTTTTTGTTGAATTCATCATGCTTTGTTCATTAACAGAAGACTATCGGCTGATAACCTTGAGTGGATACAGATCAACTCATTACTGTAGGTAAGTAGAGGGGCCAGCATGGCTGGATGGCAGATGGAAATCTGCTGGTTCATGTAAATACCTCAGGGTGTTTTGGCTCTCAAATAGCTCACTTTTTTTCTTTAAGAGAGAGGAAAATATCTTATATACAATGTAAACTCAAAGGACACAAACCAAGCACCTGAATTAAATTTTAAGCCTAACATCTGGAAATGAATAACACATCTATGTTAGACACATATACTTTTACGTCTTACAATCACATATTTGGCTCTGAAAAGAAGTGTCACTGATAACCTCATCTTTTATTTCTGCATTTGTCAGCAGGCAGGGCCACAAATAAGTGTTTTCTCAAATGACACGATTGATTTATAAGCTTTGAACAAACAGTGTTCGTACCTTTTGCAAGCTTTTAAAACCAGCAAGAGCCTTATAGATGACCTATTGCAATTCTCAGACTTTATAAGCAACCTGAAGGCCTAAGAGATTATGTTATTTTCCTAAGGTCAAAAAGTTAGCTTGTGCTTCTGGAGCCCCTTGAATATAGGTTATTATATACTTATAAAGAATTATTATTAAGAAAGTAGATGAAAGAGATGTCAATCTCTTTGTATACAAAATTATATATGTGTAAAGCACAACAATAAATAAATAAATAAATAAATAAATAAATAAATAAATAAATAAATAAAATTTCTACCTTGCTACTAATTCTCTACAATCTCTACAATCTCTTTCAGAGGATAGAAACAGAATGAATACTTCCTAAACTCAGATTCTATGAGGCCAGAATTACCTTAATGCTAAACCGGACAAAGATAATTCCAGAAAACTACAGTATACTCTCATGAGTATAGATATAAATATCCTCAATAAAGTATTTGTGAATCAAATACAGAAAAGCTTAAAAATAGTTATATACAATAGTCTAGAGGGATTGAATTCATGTATGCGGAGCTGATTCAACACTCAAAAATAAATATAACCCATCATAGATTAAAACAGGCTGAATACCAGACTAAAAGAGAAAAATCACATGATAATATCAGTAGACACAGAAAAAGTATTTGGCAAAATCAAACACTCATTCATGATAAAAACTGTCAGAAAGAGAGGAAAGAAACTTGGAGCTTTCCCACTAAGATGTAGTACAAGACAAGTGGATTCTTTCTCACAACTTCTTTTCAACATCACACTAGATGTTCTTGCTAATGCTAACAAGCAAGACAAAGAAATAAAGGGATACAGATGGGGAAGGAAGACATGAAGCTGCGTGTGTTCACAGATGATGTAATAATTTTTGCAGAAAACCTGAAAGAATCCACCAAGTAATTCCTGAAATAATAAGCAGTTATAGCAAGGTCGCAGCATACCAAGTTGATATGCAAAAGTCAATCACTTTCCCATATGCCAATAACCAACAAGTGGAATTGAAATTAATCCTCTGGCTTTAATTTATTATGCAGTTAATTATGCCTAATTTGACTAAGGATGTATGATTAGGGTATATACAAAAATAAATAAAACATAAAATATAAATAGATATCCCAATTTTTATTTTCACTTCTGTAACTAAATAACTTGACTTATCTAAAGAAAGATGCAATATTTCAAAACCAAAACCAAATAACTAATTGAAACATAAATTCACAGATCAGAAAACTTTATATTATAAAGGATATGCTGATATTATGTGTAAGTGAATGAGAAGGTAATTGCAGAGGCAATCTTTTTTTTTTTTTTAGATTCTTCCTAAAGCTTTCATACAGAGAAAGTTTTGCATTTTTCTCTAACAATAGAAAATGCAAATAAGCAAAAAAAAGAAAAAGAAAATGCAAATAAGTGAGAAATGTCCCTTGCTAATAACAATTAAAAAAATATTAATGACAAAATTAATGTCCTTTAGCAAATGGGCAAAAACTAAAACCAAGAACATTATACTGGAAAAGATGTAGCAGGGAGTCCTCTAAAGATAGGCCATCATAATTTAGAATGGAAATAAACTTGACAATATATATCAAGAACCTTAAACACGTCCATTAATACTGACCTTCTGTTACCATTTCTGTGATACTATCCTTGGATTCAAAACATGCAGTTGATGATTTTTGGTAAGGGATCTAGATTGGAGTGTTACTTAATTTATTATTTTCAATTAGAAGTAATTCAAATCACTAGAAATAGGGAAATGATTAGAGTATTCCCAAATGATGAAATCTTCGGTACCTATTTAAAAACAAAACAAAACTTGTTTCCATAGCATATTTCAGAGCAGGGGAAATTTATCATGATGCAATGCTCAGTGGAAAAGGCCAGATACAAAACAATGTATACAGCATGATTATATTTAGCACACACACCCCTCACACATCCATGCAAATATTTAGGCATACTCAAGATGCTGGAAAGAATTAACCCAAAATCTTACTAACCATGAGGGTAAAAAAAAAATTCTGACATTGTTTAGATTTCTGTGAGTGAATCACTTCTAAATTTGAAAAGAAAGCATTAGCAGGAGTGGAAAGAAAAAAAGGAACCATGACAATCAGCAAAGTAGAACATAAAGTATTGGTGTTTCCATGTGCATGCAGGCTTTTATGACATCTCTATGCCCGAATCCTTCAGTATAAGAAGAGAGGGCCCCTTCCTCTATTCTAGTACAGGGCATCCCTCTGGTGCCTTACATAAGAAAGGACCTCATTCAGTCAAGTGGCTGGTGATACACACACTTAAATCTAACTGAATATAGTAGCTTCTATTTATAAAATCCCCTTAAAATAATAATAGGAAAAATTTTTTATTGCAACAGACAATATTATTTTTCCAGCAATTATCTCCCTGTGCATCTGGGAAGTGGCTTGTTTCCCTGGATGGATGTTGTGAGTTGCTAATATGAAGGCGACAGCTTAGCAGTGGGAAGCAGGGAGAGCAGTGCTCTTAGTAAGATAGTATGATCAATACTACATATCTTAATGCCATCTTTACCAACTCTAATGGAAGGCTTTTCACTGTTGGCTGGCGGGCTGCATTCTGATGTAGAGAAAAACTCATTTCTCCTATGTAACACTGAGACGTGAGTTTAATTTCTCAGTGCTTGCAGAGAGCAGTTGAGCTCTCGTGTTTAGGACTCCCCTTGCTCCTTTCCTGAAATACCAGAAGAATCAGCTCTTGTTGCATGTTGAAAACATTAGCCCTTTGCAATCATTCATCTTACTGAAGGATGCTGGTAGTTTGTTTTAGGCAATATTGTGGTGTTCTCTATCACAGCTAGAACTAAAGATGCAGCAGGAAAATAAAAGTCTCATTTTGACCCCTTCTTGGAAACAAGTTTGTCTAGCAGATGCTATTAAGGATTTTAGGCTTCTATTAGTCAACACTTTTATTTAAATGTATTAAAGGATGGAAATATTAGGTTAGGAGGATTAATACCCACCAGCCACAACATCACAGAGCTTAAGGGAACTTTAAAAGGCCACCTAACCCAGTTGGTCCCAAGACCAAAGAGAGACAACACTGAAATGCTAAGGGTATTTATCTGTCTTTGCTTTAAAGTCTGGAACAAGCAGGATTTTTTTACTTTATTCATCAATTCATTTTGGCATTTCACTAAAAATTCTTCTTGAGGGCAGCCCAGGTGGCTCAGTGGTTTAGTGCCGCCTTCAGCTCGGGGCCTGAACCTGGAGTCCCGGGATCGAGTCCCATGTTGGGCTCCCTGTGTGGAGCCTGCTTCTCCCTCTGCCTGTGTCTCTGCCTCTGTCTCTCTGTGTCTCTCATGAATAAATTAATAAAGTCTTAAAAAAATTCTTCATGGTATCAGGGCCAGGATCCCTCTATTGCAATCTGAGCTTCAAGCCAACCTCAGAGAATAGAAAATAAAGCGATTTTCCTTTATTATCTTCATCTGAATAGTGCAAAGTAAGGAGTTCTACACCCATCGACTCCAAAGGCTCAGATTTCTCTACTTGGTCCTTGCCTCCCAAACTGTAATTCAAATCTAGTCCTTATCCCTGTTTTCCTAACAGAGCATCTCCACATTTTCTTTCTTCCACTGTATTTACCGAGATTAGAAATAACCAGGTCCCAAACTAGCTACATGATTTTCTTTTGGATGTATGAAGATCTGTGAAGCCCTAACATAAACACAGGCAAGTTACATGGAAGAACTGAAGTGTATAGGGAGGGGATCCCTGGGTGGCGCAGAGGTTTGGCACCTGCCTTTGGCCCAGGGCGCGATCCTGGAGACCCGGGATCGAAACCCACATTGAGCTCCCGATGCATGGAGCCTGCTTCTCCCTCTGCCTGTGTCTCTCTCTCTCTCTCTCTGTGACTATCATAAAAAAAAAAAATTAAAAAAAATAAATAAAAGAACTGAAGTGTATGGAAACGATATTTTAAAGGTAAAATGTTGGGGCAGCTGGCTGGCTCTGTCAGTAGAGCATATGACCCTTGATCTTGGGGTTGTGAGCTTGAGCCCCACCTGGGTGGAGAGGTTGCTTAAAATAAAATGTTATGGATCATATATTCTAAGAATAAATGGTACTTGTAAACTGTTATGGCATTCCTAACAGTAGCAGTGTTTTTTTTTTTTTTTTTTTAAGATTTAATTTATTTACTCATGAGAGACACACAGAGAGAGAGGCAGAGACACAGGCAGAAGGAGAAGCAGGCTCCATGCAGGGAGCCCAACATGGGACTCCATCCCTGGACTCCAGGATCACGCCCTGGGCTGAAGGCAGGAGCCAAACCGCTGAGCCACCCGGGCTGCCTGTTAGCAGCATGTTTTAATTTACTTTAGAACTCACCAATGTCAGTACATGTGTTTGTATTTTTTTAGATTACACTTTTAGACATAAGTCATGCCACTTATATCTTAGCATACTATTTTTTTAAAAGATTTTTATTTATTTATTCATGAAAGACACAGAGAGAGAGAGAGAGAGAGAGAGAGAGAAAGCGGGAGGCAGAGACACAGGCAGAGGGAGAAGCAGGTCCACACAGGGAGCCCGATCCGGGACTCGATCCGGGGACTCCAGGATCATGCCCTGGGCCAAAGGCAGGCGCCAAACCGCTGAGCCACTCAGGGATCCCCTTAGCATACTATTTGACCACTGACCACATGAAGAATTTGGCACTTTAAAAGGTTTGATAATAGGGACATCTGGGTGGCTCACTAGTTGAGTGTCTGCCTTTGGCTCAGGGCATGATCCCGGGGTCCTGGGATTGAGTCCTGCATCGGGCTCCCCACAGGGAGCCTGCTTCTCCCTCTGTCCGTGTCTCTGCCTCTCTCTGTCTCTCATAGATAAATAAATAAAAATTCTAAAAAAAATAATAAAAAGTTTGATTATTTTGAAATATACCTACATTGGGCAAACATCATTGAAGCTTTGACCAGTACCACACTAAGGATTTGACACTTTAGAGTTTGATCATACTGACATACACCCATATTGTGCAAACGGAGTCGAAGCAAAGCAGACGCTCCTCCAGAAAGAGCACCCACTCATGGGAGAGTCTACCACTGGGAGAGCAACACGTGGAGGGTCCTTCAGATCCTTACCTGATGTCGGTGCACGTTATGCAGGTGATGTCTCGACTGTTCGTTGTGATCAGGTTCAAAGCTACGGACGTTTCCTTGTCAGAGGTTGGGTGTGCTCCACATTTGAAGAAAAACTCCTGAAAGAATGAGAAATATGTGAGAAATGCCAGGCATGGAACTCAGCTGGCCATGTCCCCCTAAGTATTGTCACGGTGAACAATCTTACGGGCAAGAGTCAAAATCTATTATTAAGTCTGTGTTAGAAGAAAATCCAAATCAAACCCCTGGAGGGTGACTAATGCCCTTGTGCCAAACTAATGAGCAATCCCCTTTTCAGGAGGGCCTGAGTGTCTCTGCTCATCTTCTTTTGCCCTCTCGGCCCTGGAGCTGGGGACACGCTCTGTGACCTGGGTTAGCAATGCCCTTCCACGATCAGGGGGTCCGGGAGAACACAATGCGGATGTAGGAGGAGGCCTGAAACAGGATCTCGCAAATGAGGAAAAGGAGACACTGAGCCATGGAATGATTTGCCCAAAGTCACACAATCAGAGGCGAAGGCAGGAAGTAACCAGACTTTCGAAGGGGGAAGCCCAGTGCTTCGGCTACAGCGTGGCTACATGGTTGGCCAGTCGGCGGCGAGGAGGTGACGCAGAGTGAGGAATCGCGGGGGCACACCTATGAACAAGCACACGCAAGCCCGCAGACTGACAGAGTAGCAGAGTGCAAGCCCCGATGCTTCCTGCACCTTTCTCTGCCTCTGTGCAACGTCCCAGAATTCCCTGGGAGACCTGGGCCCCATCCCCCATGCTAAGCATCTGGGAATGTTCTAAACCTGTGCTTCTCTCCTTAATTGGCTTCACCAGCCTTGTTCTGGGCCCACATGCCTTTATGTTTGCTTTTCACAGGGTCACACTCTTTTGATGGCTTACATTCTCCCTTCTCGATCCAAATCCTCTTTTTATTTTTCCTCATGTATTCCTTTTGTCATTTCTCTATTTGTTCCCACACCCCTTTACCCTTCATACACCAGGGTGTTTGGCACAGTAATCGCTCTGCCTCTTGCCTGACAGTCTTTACACCTTCCACGATAACCACATCCTTGAAGTGAAGTTCTCAGCCATGGCAAAAATTCAGTACAACCATATCACTGGACAGCAGAAGAAGCCTGCACACCACACTTCCTCCTCAACTCTGTTCCAGTTTAAGGACTTGGAATGTGGAAGGTACTTCCCCTTTATTATTTTTTAATATTTTATTTATTTATTTATTCATGAGAAACACACATGCACACACACACACACACACACACAGAGACAGGCAGAGACACAGGCAGAGGGAGAAGCAGGCTCCATGCAGGGAGCCGGATGTGGGGCTCAATCCCAGGACTCCGGGATCACACCCTGGGCCAAAGGCAGAAGATTAACTGCTGAGTCACCCAGGTGTCCCCAGTACTTTTCCTTTAAACACTGAACTCGGCCTTTCATTACAGCTCCATAAATTAAATGTTTTTGGCTTTGTGGGACTTTGGGGGGAAGGGGTCCTTGTTGTGCTTCTCAATCTGCATCGTAGCCTAAGAGTAGCCACAAACAATAGGTAGATGAATACATATGACTGTGTCCTAATGCAACTTTATTTATAAAAACATTAGGAAAGTCGGTTTTGTCTCTGGGCCATCATTAATGGTCCACCCCTGAGGTCCACCTCTGATAGAGGCTCTGAGGTACTGTGTAGAATACGTTATTCATATTTGTGTCTTTATAGTGCCCCATAGAGGATAGGCATTAGTTTTTTCTTACATGAAAAATCGGTAGGTTTTTCAACAAATTCTACCATCATCCCTTTATACACCTGACAGCACAACCCTTCATTTTGTTCTTCCCCTGCTTGTAAGGAGACTAAGCTGGTTCTCTGACCTGAGATACAGTGAGTAACATCTGTGGCTCTCAACAGCAGTGTGCACCAGAATCTCCTGGTGGTTGGGAGGTGGTATTAAGTTAGATGTTGCTGGACCCCACACCATGGTTTCCTAATTCAGGAGTTCTGAAGTACTGCCCATGATTTGCATTTCTACCATGTTGGCAGGTGATGCTTTTACTACTGCTCTGGGAACCACACATTTGAGGACCATCAAATTATACTGACGTTAGTGGTAAAGGGAGTAAACTGTTTATTCTCTCAGAAGACAACAGCTGTAACATGCCTCACTTACCGCACCTGAAAAAGATACCATGTCTCAGGTAACAGGTGTTACTCTTCAAATATCTGAAGTGTGCCACTGTCCAGGGAAGTGTCCCAAAGCCGGCTGTTTGGAGCTCAGGCTGTTCTTATTTGCAAGTGTCTTACCGACCCCAGATGGTATACCTGTCAGTTAGCCAGAGCCTATCCTACCTGGAGCAAGTGGCAGACAAGTCATCCTGCCTGCAGTCCTCAGGCTCACAGATGAGGGTGTGACAACAGACTCGCTGTAATAGATAGGGTGGCCAGTGCTTCTGATGAATGCCTGTCTAGGTGTGTCCATGGAGTCATGCCTATGAGCCCTGATCTTTCCCAGGAGCAGCATGGAACTTGTACTGATTGGTTCCATTTCTTTTTTTTAATAGGGAATGCTACCGTCTTCACACAACCTTTTGAAATTTTACAAATCCTTCAAAGGCTAGTTCAAGGATGTTAAGAAAAATATTTAAAGCAATTCCTGACTGCCAAAACAAAAAGTGGGGAGGACATGACTGACCCTTATGAAATACATTGAGCTAGCTGCAACTGCTTTCTGCAGACATGAAAAAAATTCCACTTGTAAACACAAAATAAGTCCTCCCAAAGAGCTGAGTTGGCTGGACTATTGAGAAGGTATTTCATATACAGATAAATAGACAGTATTTATATTTTTTCTTAGCTTGCAAAAAACTACTGGTGGATGTTCAGCTAACAAATCACAGACTGTTTTAATAGCAGATAAAATCCAGCCAGATAAAAGCCAAAATCCATTTTATTGAGGGGAACGGATGTTTATATATAATAGTATAAAAAGTTATAGATATTTGGAAAATTCCAGTATTTCACATGGGCTGATAAAACTAAAATACAAATGATCAACTCTGTATATTAAATATATATGTCACATCAGTGGCTTTCAGCACTTTCTCTGCCAATTTTTATGAAAGGAGGTTCTTCTGTAGCACTAGAGTAACTGGCAAGAATGGAGGGGGTCTGAGACTTCACCCTGCTTGTGAGCTCACACATGAGTTAGTATGCCACAGTCTTGTGGATGCTGCAGAAGACACAAGACTCCTGGATCAGAGATAAAGTGTTGTGTGACATGGAGCCCATGCAGAAAAAAGTATGGACATGATGATGATGTCAGTTCCCCTGCTCCCCAAAATCTATAGGATGAAGTATAGGAACTAAGCTAGATGCTACAAGTGCAGTGGGTCTGAACTACAGCTGAGGACTGTGAGCTTAGGGATCCCAGATCTTTAATAAGGAGCTGTAAGCAATCCTTCATATTGTCCTGAAGGGGGATATTGTCTTTATCATACTGGATAATAAACAGATCTGCTTTAGAACTTCCTTGAAAAGAGATATCCTGAACAAAAGGGTAGTAGGTACCTCTCTCACAACAAGCAGAAACATGAAAGAACCCTGGAGAACTCTCTCCCTATAGCAGTGACATCTTTTCTAACTAATCACTAGCATGATCCGGTCATTTCCTGTCCTGTGCAAACAGTGGGCTAGGATGTTGGTAGTCTTTTGATATTTCCAGTCTGCATGCAAAATACACAAATGATAAAGCAAAGCAAACCAGAAGAAGCTTTAAAAAAATTCTACCTTGGGTAGAACATCTGTCAACCCTAGTGAAGGGAATCCTAGCTTCCCCTTAAATATGGGTAAAGAAAGATTCTCTAAGGGACCCACCCCATCTTTTACAAATGTCAGCTCAAGATAAATCAGCTACAAAAATAAATAGAAAAACCAAACCAAAACAAAAACAAGTCCGGTTAAATTAGATGAATTCTTCTAACCTAACCAGGAACTATAGTTCCCATGGGATGGCTCATTTTATTTGGCTCCATTCAGAGAAGCCATAATTAACTAGCTATAAAGGTATGACAGTAATTGGTCAGTTTTTTTTAAATTTTTTTTCCAATGATAGTACAAGCAATTTTAAAAAATGAAACCAGAATGAGACCTTGAAAATTAACTTGGCTTTATACTGTAACCATGATAAATGCCATATTAAGTGTTTTCCACAATCCAGCAATTAGATTCTTTAAGTTCATAGAAATGTACTCATATTTTTTTTTTTTACCATTTCTGTGGATGAAGCTATGATTCTTTTCTTCTGCTCTCACTGAGTTATACTTTATCATAACTCATCTGTCTTTCATTCAGGCCATAAAGGCCTGACCTTCTAACCAAATCAGACCCATAAAAACCTAAGTCTACACCAAGGGAAGAGCCATGAATAGTTCAGTTCAGCTGTTGGTGGCATTCCCAGGATCCATTCTTCTCATCCTTCCACTCTGCCACCTGACTCATTACCAGTGTCTCTTACAAAGAAGGAAATAACAATAAGTATAGAAATGAATAAATAAGGCGGCAAAATCAGAAAATGGATTCATACCAAGAACGTTAGTTATATAAGAATGTATAGGATCAGAAGCTAATTAGTCAACTCAAAACACAAATTAATGCATTCCAAATTTCTATAGAAAGAGCTGACACCTATTGTCTGGGAAGCCTTTCATGTCCCAACCACAGCTAGTTCCACAAACATGAAAAAAAAAAATGAGACTCATTTTTGTTCATGAACCTTCTAATAGCTTTCATTGAGCTTCCCAAAGTCAATGATTTTATAGATGCTGCTTAATAATAATGTTTCCAAATAAAATATTGTCTGTCTTTACAAAGGGTTAAGTTGAATCTTAGTCTCCAAATCTTTCTTTGTTAATCTGTTCCAAAGGAAGCACATCTTTCTCTTGCTAAAATAAAGGAACACAAAATTTCCACTAGAAGGTTGCCATAAGTCTGTGGTTTGTACTAAATAAGTGGCCATCTGCACGGGTCAGAGTCAAGTTAGGGAAACAGGGCCCATGCCAGGTAGTTCAGCTGAGAGAATTTAATACTGGGATCTAGTTACAAAGGTGGTAGAAGCACCCCAGGGCAGGAAGCCATCCTGAGGTCAGCAGCACTGGGGCTCCAGCTACTCAGGTGGAAGGATGGTCAGAGAGGTGGCTATCTGCTGGGAGTGGAGAGGATTAATGAAAGGCAGGACTGCCAGAAATGCTTTTCTTTTCTTTTTTTTCTTTTCTTTTCTTTTCTTTTCTTTTCTTTTCTTTTCTTTTCTTTTCTTTTCTTTTTTCTTTTCTTTTTTTTCCTTTTCTTCTTTTCTTTTTTCTTTCCTTTTCTTTTCTTTTTTCTTTTCTTTTCTCTTATCTTTTCTTTCCTTTCCTTTTCTTTTTTCTTTTTTTCTTTCTTTCTTTCTTTCTTTCTTTCTTTCTTTCTTTCTTTCTTCTTTCTTTCTTCTTTTTTTAAAATTTAATTTAATTTCTTTATTTGACAGAGCAAGAGATACAAGCAGGGGGAGCAGCATAGGGAGAGGGAGAAGCAGGCTCAGAAGGGAGCCCAACGTGGGCTTGATCCCTGGACCCTGAGATCATGACCTGAGATGAAGGCAGACCATGTGCCCCTAGAAATGCTTCTTGAAGAGAAAGCAAGAAACCTCCTAGTTTGGGCCTTCTCTCTGTCCTCCCAGCTCCCACCAGGCCTCCCCTGGACAAAGCCAGCTTGAAGCACAGAGGAGCCTGGGAGCTGGTGTTTGCCATGGTCAGCCCAATACACCATACAGAGAGGGGAAGAGCCGGGAGTTTGGAAGCAAACAGCAGGCGATGAGTGCACCCTTAGGAGGCAGAGCCCACTGGTCAAGTCCAAATTTTTAGATTTTCACTTTGTTAGTGGTGGCACATTCTAATGTGCCTCCATAAAAGAAATACGGATACATTCATATATGGTTCTGTAAAGTGTATTACATAAATATACACAATTATTTATGACATTTATATATTGAGTTTAAACTCAGACCTGTTAAAGATTAAATGTTCAAATAAGAGAGACCATTATTACTATTTATGAGAAAATTGGTAATGAGCATGTTACATCTCTATCAAAGAGGTCCTCACACTTACCAAGTTATGATAGACAACCTGTCACTTAGAATCAATCTAAATGTGTCTCACAGCCCTAAAACTTCTGTCAATAGCCAGCAACAAACAGATATCCACACTGAGGGCTCTAATAGCTCTTCATTTAGATGCAGATTCTTTTGTCAGAAACAACTGATAGTTTTAAGTCTTATTGTCCATTTAGAAGCCTCATTATTCATGGTAATATTATAGCTTTAATTTTCTCCAAGCTAAAACCTGACAGAGCATAATTACCACACTCTCCACTTGGTATCTAAGGCAAGTCTGTAACTGAGCAAACAAAGCCTGTTCACCTGTGACTTGATAGCATTTAGCCTTCATGCTAAAGGGTTACACTCACTTTGTGTTATATAAATCCAGAATGTAGTTACCTTATTTTGGACACAAAGTAACTATGTAATTTGTTAGATCATATACTACTTGAGATCATGTACTACTTGTAGACTTTGTTCATTTAACAATGTCAGTGGTAACATTGGGTTACACCTAAACAAGTAAAAAAAATCTCAAAAGCTAATGAGTCTGTTATCTATTCACTAACAAGCTTGTTTTCTGTTAGTAAGGTGTTAACAAAGCCTCTAGATAATGTGCCAAGTTTACCAGGAGAAAGAAAATCAATATACTCCCATAAAAAGGAAAACTGTGTCAGATCTTTGCCGAGAAGGACAGTTGGGGCCTGTCCACACCATGACCACTGTCGGAGCCTCAAGGAAGGCTGTAAAAGCCTCCTCCATGGCCCTGCCTGGGTTAACAATACATGCATGCCTTATATGCACAGAAACTCACACACCGCAGGTGTGCATGCACATGCCAAACCCAAGCTAAGTAGCACAAAGTCTTCAATGTTAAGCCAGCAAGCACATGGCTCTCTAATTTCGCCATGGGTCAGGTACACGGTATTTCGACTTTCTTATCACTACAGCTATTGTTAAGTTTCAAAAGTATCTTAGAATTTTTATATTAGTACCAAAGTTTAAAGTATAAAGTGGGTCCATTTATTGGGCCAATGCATACAAAATAATAACAATTAAAATTAAATTCTAAAATACGAAAGGCTCTGAAAACACAAAGCTCTCATTTTCCCTCTAAATATGCCATTAAACTTAATTTATGACAAAACCTGACATGAACTGTCATGACATTACTTCTAGTCTGCATTTGCCCTACTTAGTGTGACTCTTCATACTTTTTACAGAAAGATCATTGTTTTTCTTTTTAAATGACCCTGGCGGTATTTCAGAGTTAAAATGTATGAATTGTATAATCTTTCTAAAATCAGAAAGTTTGTGAATGTAAAACACTTCTTACCCCCAGAGTGGTAGATAAGTGATTGATTCTACAGTTGAAATTGTCTTAAATTTTTACTGATCCTGCAGGGCAATCCTTCAGGTACTAGATGCTATCCTTTCTGTGAAGCATGACATTTAGTACAGTGTAAGCCTACCTCAGATTTGTGTATAAATAAACCCAAGTGTACTTCCTATATATCCCTTTGCTACTAGATATAAACAATTATACAGGTTTTTTTTTACTTTTTTAAAAAATATTTTATTATTTATTTATTTATTTATTAGGGGGTGGGGGGCAAGAGCAGAGGGAAAGGGAGAAGCAAGCAGACTTCACACCGAGCAGGAACCCCAATGTGGGGCTGAATCTTGGGACTCTGAAATCATGACCTGAGTGGAAGGCAGACACTTAACAGATTGAGCCACCCAGATATCCTCAATTATACAAATTTTAATTGTCCATGCCTTCAAGAAATTTAACTTCACAATCAAAGCTGCAGATATAACCATGCTTATCTTCCTCTTTCAGGCCTGGAATGGGAGAGCTTCCAGGTGCCTGACCAGATGTTTATTCTATTGTAATGTGCTTGGTCATCATGTGCTATTTACTATTTTAGGGGCAAAAGGGGGGTGGGGTTGTTGAACAAAGCAATTCAAATGACTCCTGATGAGTAAACCAGAAGATCTGAAGTCATTACGGATGCTTATAAAATGCATGGGTTTCTATAGATGGCTTTGTTCAGACAAGAAAAAGAACAGTGACAACAAAAATAACAATTCGCAGATACAGAGAAGAGATTGGCAGTAACCAGAGGTGGGGGAGGGATGTGATGGAGTGGGGGTGGGGTGAAATGGGTGAAGGCAGTCAAATGGTTAAAACTTCCATCTATAAGATAAACAAAGCAACAGAAGATGATCCTCATTCCCAGCTCCAGGTAATTGCTCAGATATGCTCAGATCACTGTACCTCCCTTTCTTCTCCCTAATCTAGGCTGCACAGATGGCAGACTCAGTCAGAATACAACATTCCCCCACCACAATCACAGAGAGAGAACCTATCTAAGAAGCAAGTCTGTGTTCAGAAGAAAACAGAAACAAGAGACAGAAAGGCAGAGTTCCAGAGATAGCATTTGCTCCCTGGATGCAGCTATGCCTGTTATCCTGGTTACTGAAGTTATTGTATCTACCATAAATAATAGCCGTGCTTTCAGGGATTTTTCCTCCACAATATTTACTCATAAAACAAAGGAAGAAAGAAAGAGAGAGAGAGAGAGAGAGAAAGGAAAAAGAAAAAGAAAAAGAAAGAAAGGAAAGAAAGAAAGAAAGAAAGAAGAAAGAGAAAGAAAGAAAGAAAGAAAGAAAGAAAGAAAGAAAGAAAGAAAGAAAAAGAAAAGAAAGAAAAGCATCACATTTTCTCCTGGCCCAGCCCTGATCAGGGTGTAGTGATCCAAAGGTAAACAAAATCTCTTAAAAACATAAGTCTGGAGGAGAAAGACACTTTAACAAATGTTTGCATAAAATAAACAAAAAAAACTGGTAAATGCCTGCACATGCCTGAGCCATGGGGACAAGAGAAGGATGACCAGCTTCTGGGAGAATGAGAAGGTTTTGCTTTTGAAGAGGTATGTGAGCTGGACTTTAGAAGGCGAGAGTTTGCTGGATGAAGAAGGTGAGGGAATGAGCAGAGGGACTATGGTGAGCAACAACTCCTGCTGAGTGCTTAGACTCACTGAAGGGCTGGGAGCTTAGGGCAGTCATGGGACACCTGTGATTCTCTGTGCACAGGAACACTGATCCCAGCCCGTCATTCTCATGCTGGTGCTCTGGAAGCCCACTAATGTGTTGATCAGGTGACTTTTCTCTATCAATCTCCCTACCAAAAAGGACTGCATTGTGACACAAAGAATAGGCATGAGGACTAGTTCTTTGTCACCAACTTTGAAAGATCACCCTTTCAAAACAGGTTTTTGATTAACTTAGGAGTGCATACCAACTTCCAAGACAAATTTCGACATTATCTTTCAGACTGGACAATAGGATTTTCTTATTCCTTTATTATGCTGGTAAGGCTTTCACTCTAAGGGTTGTGTCCTAGACACAGTATCACTGGAGAATTTTGAAGTAAATACTTTGACTATGGTTGTTAATATTTCTCTCAGCTTGTGCAAAATTATCTTGCTCTTAGCATCCATTAAAAGTCCTTGACTCCAACCTTTCTGGAATGTAGGGACAGCTGTGCAAGCTGTGTTTATTCTAAGGGTATGGGCTCCCTGAATGCAAGTTGAGAGGGCCCTTATGCCCAGAGAACACATCTTTTCATAACATCTAACTTATTCCCAGGAATTCCTGGCTGGTTTGGGAGAACTGGGTTAATGTTTTACACAACACTACTGTCATTCTTTCTCCACCTCTAATGTACACTTAGTCAAGTGTATGGTCCTCACTCTCCTTGCATTTCCATCACCATTCTAATATGTTTGGGAATGTAACTTCCCTCCAACCACAATACAACAGTAGTTAGTTATGTGATATTGTCGGCTCAGTATACAAGTTGAGTATATCTTCTCCTTAAATTTTGTAGCCCAGCCAGACTATGAAAGACAATATTCATTATTTCTAGCTGTTCTTTATTTCCTTTAGAAGCTAAAAGTTTCACAAGCTCTCATAATGTGTCAGCTTGAAAGAACATAAAGGCATCACAGCATTTGCTAGTTTTATTATTTAGGCAAAGCTCTCCAGGTTCTGTTCTCAGATAAATAAAATACGATGTTACAATATTTTGTCATTAACAGAGCATTTCCTTTTGTAATCCCCCACCAATGATTATACAAGCTCACTTCCAGGAGAGGGCATATAAACAAATATCTGTTAGCTGGAAATACTTTGCAAGAAACTGAGGGGACAGGTCACAATTTTGAAAATTTACAGTGACTCACCATTCCTGGATGAGCTGTGTTCCCAGTATTTTCTAGGCAGTCTCTAGAAATTAGCAGTTATTTTATATTTATTTCTAAGTGTGCAGAAAAAACAACAACCTTATTCTAATCCACATTGGAAAATAATGTGAAGGAATTGTTCAATCCTGTCATTTCCCTGGTTACAAATCCTCCAGCTTGAGCACACCGTCCTGAGCAAGGCCTTGAGAGCCATCGCACTGTCAGCCACCTCACCATCATTCCCTCTCTTTGCCCCTCCCAGTCCTGCCACAAAGATCCTTTTTCTGCCCTGAAGGAAGCAGGACCTTTGAGTCCTTACACAGAATTTCTTCCTAACTTTGCCACTCACTTTGCCCTTGACACCCCCAGGTGTCCTTCATGCCTCAGCTTACATGTCATCAGCCTTTAGAGCCTTCCTGATTCCCTAGGACTGGATGAGAGGTATTTCCCTGTCACCCTCTTGCTCCTATCCTGCTCTGTGCTTCCTGCCTATGAAGCCCTTGCTCTATGGTACTGACATCACCCACTTTTCTAACTGACTCTTCAGAAGGCAAACGACCTGAAGGCATTTCATCCCATACCTGGCCCAGGCTGAGTACCCAGCAGGTGTCAGAGCAGTCCAAGGACTCGAAGAGTAAGAAAGGAAAGTGGGGGTACTTCTGGGAAGGTGGCAGAGTAGGAAAATCCTAAACTCAACTTGTCCCACAGATGCAACTAAATAACACCCACAACAATTAATGTAAACAAACAAACAAACAAAACAAAAAGAACCTGAAGACTGGCAAGAAGACTCCCTACAGATAACTGTAGAAAAGAGGCCACACTGAAAAAGGTAAGAAGGGTGAAGTTGCAGTCAGGAGCCAAATGGACTTCAGGGACTGTCTGTGGAACAGAAGGACAAGCAAGCATGGACAGGGGAGAGGAGCAGACCCCCACTCCAGGCACCCCAGGCACAGATGACCTGCTTGGGGCAGACAAAACCCCATTATGGTTGGCTTTGAAAACCAGAGGTGCATGACAATCAGTGGAACATAACCCCCAGAACTTTAAAAACCAGTGAGCTTGGCTCTGGGAGAGCTAGGAAGGCAGAGCACCAAAAAACAGCCCTGCTGAGGTATAGCATAGAAGCGGCAGTTTGAAAAACACCTGGGATATATGGGAAGGGAACTTATTTATTGATCTCAGAGCATGTACTGAAGGTACAGGGATCTTCAGGAGAGTTCTCCAAGAGCAAAGGAGCACCATTTCCCTCCCCTGCTGACCAGCCTGGATACATGAAGACTTGTGGGAATGAGCACAGTGTTAATACTCTCCACCTAGCTTGTTAACAGTATTCCCCATCCCCATGGGCATCTGTGAATCCTCCCCCTTCAACTCAGCCTGCCTTGGCAGGAGTTTTTTTCAGGTCCCTTCCTGCAGCTGACCACACGGACCCTGCTGGAACCACATGCCCTGGCCCATGTTCTTCTGTGGATCCATGTCCTTCACCATTGCTCTTTGTGAGAGCCCATCCAAAGCAGAGTTGCAAGCGTGGCAGTGTACAAGCAGACCCAACAGAGCCCAGCACTACTCCAAAGTACCTTCTGCCCTCAAGGAAAGAAAATAATCATAATAATAATAATCCCACTGTGTCCCCAGCAGTAGGCTGACAGCAGACATTGGCTCTGACTATAGGCCCTTCTCACCAATGGAAATTTCTCAGGAGACAACACAAGGAGAGTACTCTGTAGTTGGTGCTACTGCATCTCTGGCAAATGCCTGGTCTGACCCAACTCAAGCTCAAATTGGCCCCAGATTGGCCAACTAACAACACAGGGACTAAACCTTTCCCACAACAGGCAAGCAGAGCCATTGCAGACAGCTGGATTGAAGGAAAACATGGCTCAGCCATAAAAGTAGGACACACACAACATGCATAGGAGACACCCTTGAGGTGCCAGGTCCTGGTAAGCAGGGGATATTACACTGCAGGGCACTATAGGACCTGTTTTTCATAAGACCACTACTTTCAAGAGCAAGAAATGTAGTTAACTTTCCTAACATAGAAACAAACCCAGAAAATTAGACAAAATGAAGTGACAGAGGAAGTCCCAAATGAAAGAACAGAACAAAACCACAAGAGAGCTTAAACAAAATGGAGATAAGTAATATGCCTGATAAATAAAGTAATGGTCACTGGAATTGAGAAAACAGTGGAGGACCTCAATGAGGCTTTCAACAAAGAGATACAAAACATACAAAAGAACGATTCAGAGATGAAGAACTCAATAACTGGACTTTATTATAAGCTAGATGGAATCAATAGTAGACTAGAGGAAGCAGAGGAACATATCAGTGACCTGGAGGATAGAATAACAGGAAGTAATCAAGCTGAACAAAAGAGAGAAAAAATAATAAATGAAAATGAATTACGGAAGCTCAACAACACCAGCAAGTAAGATAACATTAGCATTAGAGGGATCCCAAAAGGAGAAGAGAGGAAGGCAGAGTAGAAAATTTGTTTGAAGAAATAATAGTTGAAAACTTCCTGAGTCTGGAGAAGAAAATGGAAATCCAGATCCAGGAGGCACAGAGAACTCCTAACAAAATCAACACAAGGAGATCCACATGAAAACAGATGGTAATTAAAATGGCAAAAAGTACTGATGAAAGAGAATTTTAAAAGCATCAAGGGTAGAGAAAACAGTTACATAAGGGAAACCCCATAAAGCTATCAGCTGATCTTTCATCAGAAACATTGTATACCAGAGGGTAGAGGGAAGATATATTCAAAATGCTGAAAAAAAAAGAAACAGTGAATATTCTATCCAGCAAGGCTATCATTCAGAATACTAGGGGAGATAAAGAGTTTCCCAGACAAACGAAGGTCAAGAAATTCATCAACCGGATGAGAAATGTTATAGGGGATTCTTTGAGTAGAAAAGAAAAACTATAAGTAAGAAAAGTAGGAATCATAAAAGCACTAAAATTAAATATATCTGTAAAAATCAGTCAAGGGACTCACAAAATGAAAGGATGTAAAGTATGGCATTATGTATATAAAATGTGGTGGGTGGGTGAGCAAGAATGGGTTCAAACTTAAATGACCCTGAACTTAATATAGACTGTTATTTGCATAGGATGTTATATATAAACCTAATGGTAACCACAAATCAAAAACTAGTAATGGATATGCAAAAAATAAAGAGAGAGGAAACCAGATATATTACCCAAGAAAGCCAGCAAACCCTGAGAAAAGAGAGCAAGAAAAGAAATGAACAGAGAAGCACAAAAGCAACCATAACATAAGTAACAAAATGACAATATATACATACCTATCAATAATTACTTCTTTAAAAGATGTTATTTATTTATTTGAGAGAGAGAGAGAGAGAGAGTACGAGCAAGGGGAGGCACAGAGGGAGAAGGAGAGAGAGAAGCAGACTCCCCTCTGAGTACAGAGCCCAACACAGGGCTTGATCTTAGGATCCCAAGATCCTGAGCTGAGCCAAAGTCAGATGCTTAACTGACTGAGCCACCCAGGTGCCCTCCTATTAATAATTACTTTGAATGTAAAAGGACTAAACACTCTAATCAAGAGAGGTAAGGTGACGGAATGAATACAAAAGCAAGATCCATAAATATGCTTGCCTACAAGAGACTCATTTTTATTTATATTTTATTTTTTTACAAGACACTCATTTTAGACCTAAAGACAACTGCAGATTGAAAGCAAAAGGATGGGAAAGCATGTATCCTAGAAATGGAAATAAAAAGAAAGCCAGCATAGTAATACTTGTGTGGAACAAAAGAGACTTTAAAGAAAAGTCTATAATAAGAGATAAAGAAGGACGTTATGTAATCATAAAGGAAAAACTCTGACAAGAAGAAATAACAATCCTAAGTATTTATCTACCCAACATGGGAGAACCCAAATACTTAAAGCAGCTAATAACAAACATAAAAGAAGTAATCAATATTAATACAATAATAGTAGGAGAAAAAAATAGTAGGAAGACTTTAGCACTCCACTTGTATTAATGGATAGATCATCCAAGCAGAATATCAGCAAAGAAACAGTGATTTTGAATGACAGACTTGACCAGATGGATCTAACAGATATATTCAGAATATTCTACCCTAAAACAGTGCAACATACATTCTTTTCAAGTATATATGAAATATTCTCCAGAACAGATCACATGCTAGTCAATAAACTAATCTCAACAAATTCAAAAACGTTGAAGTCATCCATGCGGTTTTTTTCTAACCACAATGCTGTGAAACTAGAAATCAACTACAGGAAAAAAAATCTGGAAAAAATACAAATATATGGAGGTTAAGTAACATGCTACTAAGTAATGAATGGCTCAACCAAGAAACCAAAGAAGAAAAAAACACATGGAGACAAATGAAAATGAAAACACAACAGTCCAAAGCCTTTGGGATATAGCTAAAGCTTTTCTAAAAGGGAGGTTTTATAGCAATATAGGTCTACCTCAAGAAGCAAGACAAATGTCAAACAAAACAAAGCAAAACCTAACTTTATACCTAAAGGAGCTACAGAAAAAAGAACAACAACAACAACAACAACAACAAAAACTCAAATCCCATAGAAGGAAGGAAATAATAAAGATTAGAGTATAAATAAGCAAAATAGAAACTGTAAAACGATACAGCAGGTAAATGAGGCCAGGAGCTGATTCTTTAAAAAAAAATCAACTAAATTGATAAATCTTTAGCCACATTCACTTGAGAGAGAGAGAGAGAGAGGGAGAGAGAGAGAAAGAGAAGACGCAAATACACAGAGTCAAAAATGGAAGATTAGAAATAACAGCCAACACCACAGAAATACAAAGGATAAGGATAAGAGAGTATTATAAAAAAATTATATAACAACCAACTGGACAACAAACCTAGAAGAAATGAGTACGTTCTTAGAGACATATAATCTCCCCAAACCAAATCAAGATAAAATAGAAAACTTGAACAGACCAATGAAGCTGATAATGAATCAGTAATAAAAAATCTCACAACAAACACAACTCTAGAACCAGACACTTCACAGGTCAATTCAACCAAACATTTAAATTAAAAATTAATACCTATTCTCATAGAATGAAGCTTCCAAATTCATTCTGTGAGGCCAGTGTGACCCTGATATCAAAACCAGATAAAGATAGGGGTGGTGGAAGGGGAGGAGGGCGGGGGGTGGGGGTGAATGGGTGATAGGCACTGAGGGGGGCACTTGACGGGATGAGCACTGGGTGTTATTCTGTATGTTGGTAAATTGAACACCAATAAAAAAATAAATTTATTATAAAACAAAACAAAACAAAGCCAGATAAAGACACCACAAAAAAGAAACCACAGGCCAATATCTCTAATGAATACAGATGCAAGAATCCTCAATAAAATATTAGCAAATCAAACCCAACAATACACTAAAAAAATCATTCACCATGATCAAGTAGGTTTTATTCCTGGGTTGCAAGGGTGGTTCAATATTTACATATCAATCAACATGATACATCACATCAACAAGAGAAAGAACAAAAACCATATGATCATTTCAACAGATGCAGAACAAAGCATTTGATAAAGTGTGACATCCATTCATGATAAAAAAAAATAAACCTTAATAAAGTAGGTGTAGAGGGAACATATCTAAATGTAATAAAGGCCATATATGAATAACCTGCAGCTAACATCATACTAATGGTGAAAAGCTGAGAGCTTTTCTCCTAAGGTCAGGAACAAGACAAGGATGTCCATTCTTACCACTTTTGTTCAAGGTAGTATTGGAAGTCCTAGCCACAACAATCAGACAAGAAAAAGAAATAAAAGGCATCAAAGTTGGTAAGGAAGAAGTAAAACTTTCACACTATTTGCAGATGGCATGATACTTTGATGACATGATATACAGAAAACCCTAAAGACTCCACCAAAATACTACTAGCGCTGATAATTGAATTTAGCAAGGTGATAGGATACAAAATCAATAAACACAAGTCCATTGCATTTCTATACACTAAAAAATGAGGTAACAGAAACAGAAATTAAGAAAACAATTCCATTTACAATTATACCATAGTTAATAAAATATCTGGGAATAAGCTTAACCAAAGATGGGAAAGACTCTTACTGTGAAATCTATTAAACGCAGATGAAACAAATTGAAGATGACACAAATGGAAAGATATTCCATGTCTATGAATTAGAAGAACTAATACTGCTACAATGTCCATACTACCCAAAGCAATCCACAGATTTAATACAGTCCTATCAAAATACCAAAAGCATTTTCACAGAACTAGAATCATCTTAAAATGTATATGGAACCACAAAAGACTGGAATAGCCAAAGCAATCCTAAAAAAAGAACAAACCCAGATATCAAGATATACTACAAAGCTGTGGTAATAAAAAAAATACGGTACTGGCACAGAAATCAATAGAACAGAATAGAAAGCCCAGAAATAAACCCACGGTTGTATGGTTAATTATTTTTCGACAAAGGAGGCAAAAATACACAATGGGCAAAAGACAGTTTCTTCAACAAATGGTGTTGGAAAAATTGGATGGCTACATGTGAAAGAATGAAACTGGACCACTTTCTTATACCATACACAAAAATAAACTCAAAATGGAATAAAAATCTAAGTGAGACTTAAAATCATAAAAATCCTAGGAGAGAGCACAGGCAGTAATTTCTCTGAAACCAGCTTGTAGCAACATTTTTTCTAGATAAGTTTCCGATGGCAAAGGAAATAAAAACAAAAATAAACTATTGGGACTACATCAAAAAAAAAAAGCCTCTATTCAGCAAAGGAAACAATCAACAAAACCAAAAGACAACCTACTGAATGGGAGAAGAAGACATTTGCAAATGACATATCCTATAAAGGGTTAGTATCTAAAATACATAAATAACTTATACAACTCAACACCAAAAAAAAAAAAAAAAACCCAATAGTCCAATTTTAAAATGAGGAAAAGACATAAATAGACATTTCTCCAAAGAAGACATGCAGATGGCCAACAGATACATGAAAGGATATTCATCATCATTTACCATCAGGGAAACGCAAATCAAAACTACAGTGACCTATTATCACCTCATGCCTGTTGATGACTAAAATCAACAACACAAGAATCAACAAGTGTTGGTGAGGATTTGGAGAAAAAGGAATCCTCATGCACTGTTAGTGGGAAGACCAACTAGTGCAGCCACTGTAGAAAACAATATGGAAATTCCTCAGAAAATTAAAAATATAATCACCATTAGATCCAGTAATTCCACCTCGGAGTGTTTACCCAAAGAATACAAAACCAATATAATACAAACGAATTCAAAAAATATATGCACCCCTATATTTATTGCAGCATTATTTCTAGTAGCCAAGTCATGGAAGCAGCCCACATGTCCATCATTAGATGAATGGATAAAGAAGATATGGTATATACATATGTATATGTGTATATTTAGGTATATATGTGGTACGTATATATATAAATGAATATTAGTCATAAAAAGAATGAAACCTTCCCATTTGCAACAGGATGGATGGAACTAGACAGTGTAATAATGTTAAATAAAAGAAGTCAGTCAGAGAAAGACAAAAGACTATATGATTTCGCTCTTATGTGGAATTTAAGAAATGAAATAAATGAACAAATAAAAAAATAGACTAAGAAGCTCTTGATGGTAGAGAACACACTGATGGTCACCAAAGGGAAAGTAGGTGGGGGATGGGTGAAATAGGTGAAGGGGGTGAAGAGGACCCTTCTCAGAATGACCACTGGGTAATGTACAGAAATGTTGAATCACCATATTGTAAATCCAAAACTAATATAACACTGCACATTAAATACATTGGAATTATTTTTTTTAAGGGAAAGTAGAAAGGACTCTCCCTAGTATATGGACATGCTGAGGGGAAATAAGTTGACGGGACACGCCTTTTTTTTGTTCCTGGGAATGAAGTATTCTTTGCTCCATCTTAGGCTAGTCTACATCTTCCTCTGAACTTTGACAGCTGTTGCTACTCCTGTTGTTGAAGCTCCTCTTTGGCTTATCTGGAAAACAGCCCTGACTCCCTGGATCAAGTGGTGGCAGAATGATGCTGTCACTTTACTCTTGCAGCCAGAGGCTGAGAAATGCAACTCAGCTTTAAAGCGTTCAGTCTGGGCATAGAAAGTGCAAGAGAAACATACCTTTTGGTAGCAATAATTCACAAAATGATAATACAACTTGGTTTGGGCTACAAGCAAAGAGAAATATTGAACAATAAAAAAAAAAATCCTAGCTTTAAAACATTTGAAATGACTTTAGACTTGAAATCTAAACTTCTTTCCCTTCAAAAGTCCGTGTTTCTTTGGCAAGTAGAATTTAAAGCTTCTTTTTATTCCTGTTTTCTTTATTGCAGGCAGCACACACAACTATAAACACTCTGCTCAAGACCAATCCAGGCAGAGGCAAGTGTTTTTTTTGTGCTTTAATAGTTTCTCACGTTCTCTATATTTATTTCCTCATTAGAAAAGGAGGAAAATTGAGCATAATTTGTAAATTTACCTATGAACTGTGTATATCCAGGAAAACTAAGATGAATAAAATTAGGAAATAGATATTAACAAAGAGTGTTTTGTTTTAATCAAAACAATTTTTATACAAATTTTAGGTTCACAGCAAATTGAGGGGAAGACAGAGCTTACTCAGGTACTCCCACATCCACATATGCACTGGCTCCCCTATTCTCAACATCCCCCCCCAGCAGAGTGGGACACTTGTGACAACTGATGAACCTACATTCACACATCATCATCCCCTAGTCCTTACTTTACATTAGCATGCACTCTTGGTATTTTACATTCTACATACATAGTATAGATTTGGACAAATGTACAACAATATATATCTATTATTATAGTACCATAGAGATTTTCATTGTCCTAAAAATCCTCTGTGTTCCAAAAGTTCATCCCTCCTCATATTCTCAGGCAACCATTGATCTTTTTAAGTTCTCCATAGTTTTGAGTAATACTATATAGTTGGACTCATTTAGGCTTCTCAGATTGGCTTCTTTCACTTTGAAATATGCATTTAAGCTTCTTTCATGTCTTTTCATGGCTTGTTAGCTCATTTATTTTTAGCACTGAATAATATTCCACTATCTAGATGTTATACGGTTCATCTATCCATTCACCTACTGAAGATATCTTAGTTGCTTCCGAGTTTGGGAATTATGAATAATTACTGTTATGAAGAAAGCTTCTATAAACAATTAGGGGTTGTTAAAAAAATTCCAAAAAGGAGGGTATTTTTTTTTTGCTAATTATGTCAGATTTTCTGCATAGATTATCATGTTATCTCTGAGCAAAGACAGTTTTATGTCTTCTTTTCCAATCTGTATGCCTTTATTTCCTTTTCTTGCCTGACTGCATTAACAAGCTCTTCCGGCATGATGTTGAAAATGAGTAGTGAGAGGGGGCACCCTTGGCTTGTACCTGATTTTAGTGGGAAAGCTTCTAGTTTCTCAACATTTAGTATGACACTAAGTATTTTGTTTTCTATGCCAGTATAACTAGTTACATGTAGAAGAAATAAAAACCCAACTAGCCATTCTACTTATAGAATATACATAGATGGGTATATCTGTGTATATTTCATAAATAAATAAATAAATAAATATTTACCATTGCCTGGTCAATATGAGAATAGATTAATATCATATCTATCTTTCATAGTAAGTGAAATAACAAGGGAGGAACATTAAACCTTTTGAGTCCTGAGAGTGCCACTAAAATAACATATCTAGTCATCTATCCCAATTTTTTTGAGAAATATAGGGACAAAGATAAAGGAAATTTCATCCCCGAGCCTACATAATCTGGTAGAAAAGAGATGTGTAAAAACATTCAAGCAAGCAAGTGAACTATAGATTATGAAGAAATGATAGTGTAGACAGCTCTTCTTAATCAAGATGGTCATTACAAAACATAAAACATTCTCAGAGATGGCATCTATGGTCTGTCTGTGATGGGAGAGTCTCCCAGGCAGTTATATGCCACTGCCAGGAGGGGCCAGCAAGAAGCCCACCTCCCCATAAATGCTGGAACTGGTCACTGGGAACAGTGGGAAAAATCAGTTTTGCCTGTGAGAAGAATTTATTTTTTCATCTGAAGAAAATTCTTAAGGAAATGTAACTAGGACACAATAAAATGTCTCAATCAGATTTAGATTGTAATTTGAGAATATGATTTAAGAATTTTAAAATTTAATTAAGAACTGAAAAACAAACAAACAAAAAAACCACATATACTGCACTAAGACCAAACGCAGAGAAAACCTATTAGTAAAATGGACAGCATGAGTGAAAAGATCAGAGCCACAGATGTGAGGACATAATTATGTAAATCATAAAACAGAAAGAAAAATCAAAAACATAACATGAAAGATCTGTGAGTTACAGCATACACATTTGTAAACTACCCAAATAAATCCCAATCAGAATAATATAAAACAGCATCCTAATTCACATGAAGCAACTAGCATATGCCTAATTTAAAAGGCCAATAAAGCTACCAGAAAGTAAAACTATATACCAATTTACTCATGAATAATGATACAAAGCTTCAGAATAAATATTTGACAAATTAAATCCAATATATTAAAATATGAATGTACCTAAGACATTTGTTTACTTATCTAGAAAATATGTTTTATCATCTTTGTGCCAGATATTCTTCTAAGTGGTAAGGATACAGCAGCAAACAAAATAGCCATACATACTCTAGAATGGGGAAAAGACAATACACAGGTGAGTGTGTGTATTTCCAGGCAGCAGTGACTAGAATAAATAAGGTAGGATTAGGGTATTTCAAACTACAGGGATCACACAACCATAAAAAATTCATCAATTTAATTCATGCTATTCAAAACTTAAAGATATATGTGATTTTGTCAGTGGTAAACCCAAACCACTTAATCAAATTTAGAAGCCATTTTTAATAAAATCCTATTAAAATAAAAAGAAAATTCAGCTACATTAAATATGACAAACAAAAGTCAGCTACCATAAATATGATAAAGTCATTTGTCAAAAACAGCAATAATAATCAGATACTAAATTTAAATTCTCACTAGTATTCGTATTATCCATGGCTGAACGAGAAAAGAAATTAGAACACATATCATCAATGTTAAGAAAAACTGACAAATTTATCTTTGGATCCAGATGACATGATGGCATACCTAATAAACCCAGGAGACTCAATTAAGAGTTATGAAAATTAATGAGAAATTTTTGCTAATTAGCTGGATACAATGTATATAGTAAAAAAATTGTTTTTCTTCCTAATAGCAAAATGGAAATAGAAATGGTAATAGAAAAACAATCTGTTTCTGAATATTGAGAAAAACTATAAAATACTGTTATATTCTTTCAGGAAAAAAGGAATAGGGCCTATTATAATTATTTACAAGTAGAGACTTCAGTAAATGAGGAGATCAAGTAACCTTAATATAAGAGGTCTTTATCAGTTACATATAAGTCCTAGGATTTACATATAATTTTGGTACTGGTCATATTGGAATCCTAGGTGGAATTGTTTTGGTGGAAAAGAGGGAGGTTGAACACAAAGATAGTTAAAAAAAATCACATAAAAATAAATATATGAGAATTTACATTTTTGGATAATGAGAGTAAGGGGAACACTCTAGCAGGTGTTACAATTATTACATTATTAAAAGTATTATAGCCAAAGACATTGGTATTTGCATAGAAATACATAAATAGGCCAGTGGAACGGAACCTAGAAACATCAGTAAGTATATATACTGCATTCTCATTCAATGAAACAAGGATGGGCTATTTATGTATTTATGTATTTATTTATTTATTAAAGATTTATTTATTTATTCATGAGAGACAGAGAGAGAGAGAAAGAGAGAGAGAGAGAGAGAGGCAGAGACGTAGGCAGGCAGAGGAACAGGCTCCCTGCAGGGAGCCCGATGTGGGACTTGATCCCGGATCTCAGGATCATGCCTGAGCCAAAAGCAGACGCTCAACCACTGAGCCACAGGCATCCCTGTGATAAATAAATGTGATAAATAAATCCCATCAATAATTAATGAGGTGAGCACAAGTGAATAGCCATAGTGGAGACAATAAGTGACTGACCATCACTGCAGAAAAGACTCCCCATTAGTTAGATATCTAAATATCAAAGCAAATCACAAAAAGTTTAATGTAATAGTGAAAGGGAAAAAAAACCCCTGGAAATTCTTATAAACTGCATTGGAGTAGTGTGGAGAGCTTCTTTGGAAAGATATCAATGGAGTCTTTCCTTATATAAAAGAAAATGTTCTGTGTTTCAAAAATATCTGCAAGGTCAAAAGACATAAATATTTGTACAATATCTTGTAGAAAAATGGTTAATATATGTACTCTTAAAAATATTTCTGTCATTTACTTTACAAAATAGCAAACTATCCAATTCAACACCAAAGCACATGAGATGGTAAATCTAGGAAAGGAAAATGCAAAAGCCTAATAACATGAAAAGATGCCTGACTTTATAGGTGGTCGGAGAAATAAAAATTAAGAGCAATGATGACAAGCCATTTCTAAAAGGGACTTTATAAAAAATGAAGGATCAGTGCTCATGTTTGTTAAACGAGATGGTGTAAGCAAGTGGGAAACACCTCAACCCCTTTAGGAAATCATCATAGCAGTTTGAATAGAAATGTTAAGCACACATGTTTTATTTGGTTATTCTGTTTCAGAAAAATCATATTACCAATTAATAATAATTTATTTATGAGGATTTTACTTCAGCAGAGTTCGAAGGAAAAAAACAACAGAAACCACCAGGAGTGGATTTGCTCAAAATTTATGTTATGGAATAGTATGCAGATATTATAATGAATGCTTGGTCGATGGATGTATTGATCTTAAAAGTGTTATAAGAACTGCTACCACATAGTAGTATAGACAAGTTATGACAAAACATAGTACTATTAGCATTTTAAGAGAAATAGTTAAAACACAGTAAATATATTTGTCTTAAAATGAGTCCAGGGGCACCAGGTAGCTCAGTTAGTTAAGCATCCCACTCTTGGTTATGGCTCAGGTCGGCTCAGGTCGTAATCTCAGGGTCTGGGGATTGAGCCCTTCATCAGGGTCCCTGCTCAGGGGGGAGTCTGCTTGAGATTCTTTCCTCTGCCCCTCCCCCCTGCTCACACGCTTACATGTGTGTACCCACGTGTGCACTTTCTCTCTATAATAAACAAGTAAATCTTTTAAAAAATAATAAAATTTAAACAGTTTAAAAAAATAAAATGACTAGAAAAATTTATAGAGGAATATGCAGAAAAATGTCCACATTAACCATTTTGGGAGATCAAAACTGGGAGAAAGGAGAAAACTATTTATTTTCTTTATTTCTTGTTTAGATTGTTACACAGGGCATGCACTCCTTTAAATAAAGTATTCAAAATAGAGACAACTGACCCAAAAGAGCAGTGTCCTTTCATGGACACCAGCCTAGAGGAGTGTTTCTTGGAGGTTGTTTTTGGTTCTAGAGACAAGAACGCAAAAATCAAACCCCTTGTGACCCTCCTTTTGGAACAGAGGTCCCCTGGTGTTGTAGTGGAGCATGGGTAATGCCCAGGTGTGTTGTCCAGTGAAGACCTCTCCACATCAACAGTGAACACCCATCCCAGTCTGGTCACCTGACTCTCAGCATAGGGATCAGAGAGTGCTTTCTCAAGCCAGCAGCGTTGGTCTGGTACTTCAGACCACATTCATTCATTCATTTGGTTAATTTGCCAAAATGTGATCAATTGAATAAAAATATTATTACAAATAGTATTATAAATACTAATGGTGCCCTAAACTTATGGAACTTTATTTGTATCTTTAATTTCTTTTTTTCTGATTTATAGCTCCTCTTAATACATTTACATGGTGTAAATAATATCTGGTTAATTATATGAAGGATGGCAGATGCTTAGAAAGCTAATCTTTTAATTTGTTATAAATTTAAGAAAGTTATATTAATATATCTTAGTGTTTAAATACTTTTTATGTTTACATAGTTAACAATACTATTCGGCATTAGAGAGTATGTTTGAAGGGAAAATTATCAGTTTGAAAAACAACCTCTCCTAGAATCTCTTCTACCCAGGATCTCATATATCAAGTATTAGCCTAGAGGAGATGTTTATGGTTAGGTTATAAAATTTGCTGGGTGGGGGGAGGAAGTTGTTTATAATGAACACGGAGAAAGCATCTAAATCATTGTGCTTCAATAGGAAGTCACGCTGAAAACAACCCAACCACAAAATGTGCCCCCTGACATTGTACTCATATCAGCAGGTAGCTCACAACTGAAATGACCCATAAATCTCGACAACCTCGTTCAACTCTGTACATATAAAACAGTAGGCTTCAATTTAAGTTTGTAAACGACAGCAAACACACACAATGAAATATCTAATAAACTGAGACCTCAGTGACTATCACATATAACACAATGTGTTCTATTTCATAGACATTTCCCATTCTGTCTGTTGGTGCATTACATTGCATGAAGTTATTCTTGTTATATATATTTAGATCTATGTCCTCATTAATTATAGTGACTTTGACAAAAAAATTTATTTCTTCACTACAGTGGAAGGCTAGGAGAACATTAATTTTACGTTACTCAGGGGCATATACTACAACCTTCCACTTAGAACAGTAAGTATGAAAACCAGGTTATCTGGGGTTCTGTTGCTAACTATTCTGGACTGCTAGAGGTTTCATCTAAGCCATTCAACCTAACCAGTTATAATTTATAATTTGTGGAGTTTTTGCAATGTCCCTGTGACTTTCCGCATTGGAGTCCAATATCATGAACATAGTTTCTTCCCCTCATCATCTAAGTCAATACCAGCTAGCTAGCTGGTATACCTCAAGGTATGGCAGTAGATGACTGATGAGTGTTATTTTCATTATACTTTTCAGATCAGTTGGGTCCATCTACTCAGGACATGTTGAGGTATATCAGGCAACTTCTGTTTGTTCTGTTGCTGCCATGGAATCTTCTCCCTACCCCCTACCCTATATAAATCAGAAAAACAGCAATTACTTGGAATCATATTACTGAGTGAGACAGCATTTCCAAACCAAAATATATCTAAGTAACCTCAAGCTGGATAGTGCTGTCAATATTTTTTTGACTTCCCATTTCCATCACCAACACTGGTATTCAGTGAATATATATCATTACTTGGCTGGTTATATATTAGCCCATCCGTGCAAAAATGGCCAAGTGCCAGATCAGTTTTGGCCAGACCTGTGTCCTAAAACATGAATGCCAGGCAATGATGAACCTCATAACCCTAGGAAAAGAAGACAGCTATCAAAAGAGTTTTATATGAGTAAATAATGTGGAGATACAGGAAATATATTAAATATACTCAAAAATAATATTTTTATGATAATTATAAGGCTTTTTAAATATATTATTTCATCTTGCCTTCTCTTTGTGAGGATTTTGGGGATGTATAAGTTCTGCCATCTAAGTTAGTGAGGAAGTAATACTCACTATGAGTAATACTCATTGGGAAGTTATCCCAATCTGGGATAACCTGTGGATATAAAAATCATGAATTGACTGTTTTTTTAGCCTATTATCAGCCTCAACTCCTCGTGCATGCATATTAGATACACTGTCACAAGTCTTTATATGGGCTATAATGGCTGCTAGGAGATGCTTCATTTATGTGTAAATCGTAATTAACATGAAATCACGTTTTACTATTTTATAATCTCTTTCTAAAATTGGGAACAATATACTAGCTGCACATATGAAGTTCCACATATTTTGAATGTAAATAAATGTTTATATGTTTTGTTGTTGCTATGTTTGTCTGGCAGTCAAAACCACACTAAGCTGTCAGCATAACATCAGCAAGCAATGCATGAGCTGCCAGGGTTTGATTGCCAGTTATCCTGGTTACAGCTTTCTATGTCGGTACCAGGTTTCATTAGCTACTGTTTGCCCATCATGCTGAGATTGCAGTACTTAAAAAACAACAATATACATTTAGACAACAAATGATAGAAACTTTAAATGAATTTTCTAGACTCCAGTAAAGTCTCAAGAGGATAAAAGGTAGTACATGAGAAGTCCAATAGCTTTGTAAATATTTGCAGTGTGAATTTGTCAAAGGGTCAATTTTTTAGTATATTTCCTCCCCCAAAATGCCTTAATATACGGAGGATCTTTAGGGAAATCATACTGTGGAAATAAGTGATTTATGGTGTCAGTTTATGTTTCCAAAGATGAGTAGTGTGAATTCAGTATGTGTGTTTGGTGATTTTCTTTACAACACCATAATCATTTTGGGGTCCTTTGAGAATGAAAACCATTCTATTTTATTTTGTGCTCTTACCACAAAAAAAGTGTTTAAGGAGAGATATGTAGATTCTCAATAGACTAAGGGAAGGATGAAGAGAAATTTCCAGTACTGCCAATGCAAACTATACATTGCTTGCACCTAACACAGAAGATTTTCCTATATACCCCTCTTCATCCCCTTCAGAATCATTGCCATATTGAGCGATCATAACTCAAAAATAACAATAAAAACAAAGTCTGTATCAACTGCTTACAGAAGAAACCACCTACATGGATGTAAAATTGACAAATAGCCCAGAGGGGATGCCTCTGCAATTGATATCAGGATGCTAATGCAGCTCATCTCCATCTGTACCCTGGACTTCATTGGCCAGTGATATTAAGAAAAGTGATATATGATATCAAGAAGAGTGACTGTCCCTGCCTTGTGTCAGCTCCACAATTCTTGAAAACTATAAGGTGGCTTGTAGTGAATCATCTCATAGCAAGAGCACACAGCAGCAAATCTTTATTCATGCATGGGTGAGTAGAGTATTTCCTCACGTGTTTGTTGGCGCAATGGCTTCTGTTTTGTATCCGACACGTGTCAGGCGACATGCTAGATCCTACGGATCACATAAAGTAAGGTAAAAGACTCACTTTTAGGCACTACAGTCAAGAAGGTAGAAAGAGGTGTATAATGATTATAATATGGTATGTTATATTTAGTGCTGTGGGAGCAACAGATGGAAAAAGGAATGGAGGAGTGATGACCTCAGCTGAGAGCAATGCCTGCATTGGACTGAACCGGAAATGCAGAGTAACTGCCCCTAGTTCTGAAGGGCAGCTTATCAAATTATGGGAAAACAGGATCCCTTGTCAGTCAGTTTCCTCGAATTAGCTCCAGAGGATTCCTTAACTATATAACTGCATATCCCAGACTTTTAGATTTTATAAACCAAATTATTAATAATAATAGCAATAGCAATGATAATAAAGAATTGAGTTAGTGATAACTTTTAAAATACTAATTACACTTCACATAAATACTAATAGTAACATAGTGCTTATATTAATAGTAAAATCAAGTACACTTGAAATTTTAATTCAGAACAAAATTGTGTTTCACAAAAGTTCTATAAATCATTTTCCTGACACAAATTTGTAACTTGGCAGTTTTAAACTGACAATGCAAAATATTAATTTTACCTGGGTGCTTCATTTTTTATTAAGGTATTATTGACATACAATAAAGTGTTTACAATTATAGAAGTTTTAATATATTTCCTGCCCATAGCTACAATCTAGATAGTGTCATTTTGTGATCTCTCTATTCTACCCCTTTCTACCTCCGCTTTAATCCCTAAGTACCCTCTAACCTGCCTTCTGTCACTATGAAGTGGTTTGAATTTTCTATAATTTTATATAGGAACAAAACAATATATACTCTTTTTTATCTGGATTTTTTTCACTCAGTATAATTTTTTGAAATTTATCTATGTCATTGAAATGTGTAAAAATAAACAAATCTCATTTGAAATGGCACTGGGAAGCCCTGAAGGGGGAATTCTCATATACTACTACTCATTGCAAGAATTATATCTCATACTCCCCAACAGAAAGCAGATTACTGTACATGCCCCAGGAAGAAGAATGAAGAACTTCTCTTTGCCTAGCAATAGCCCAGCCTATGAGCTTTCAGTGAGACAGCCCTCCCAGGTTCCCTCCTGTCCCTATAAAAGTAAGTCCCTCTGCTCTATCTAGGTGTTTTTCTCAATTCTTCCTCTTAGCTCCAGAGTATTCTTTAACTCCAGATTCTAATCTCCAGATTAGGAATGAATTGCTCTGTGCTCTTACTGACACCAGAGCTACAACCTTCAGAGCTCAACCCCACTGTTATTGACCAGACCTCTGCCTCTGCCTCAGAGTACAGAAACAATTCAAATAGTGGTGGGGCTCACTAATAAACTTCAACAGGTTCCTATCTATAAACCTATTCCCTTTTTGTTTACGCCCTCTAAGAGATAACCACCCTTTCCTCCATAGTTCCTCCAGCCTGGTTATTTATTGGGCTAAGATTTCTTAGAAAAATATGCTGGAATTCCTTTCTCCTCCTAAAAGAGGAAGATAATTATAGAATTTGATAGCAATCAAAATAGCCAATCAGGTGAATCAAATGATCCTTCAGCATCTTTTATTTTCTCCATCTCTGATGGCACTAGAGCTAATTCTAAGGACACTTAACCATTTGTCCTAATTGGATCAGCTGTCACCTTTCATATGGGCAAAATCCTCAACTGATATTGGTAGAATCCACAGTATACCTCCTATCAGGATGCAAGTAGATCCCTCAAAACCTCTCTCCAGAATTAACACCCTATACATAAAAAGGTCCTTCAAAGCATCAAGCCTATAATAAAAAATTTAGGGACTCATCTCTCACACTGGTCCTTGCAATACTCCTATTTTGCAAGGAAACCTATAGCCACAGATAGAGATTTGCCCAGGATCTCTGAGCCATAAAAAAATAGTTATCCAGTGACACCTTGTTGTTTCAAATCCCCATACTTTCTCAGCCTCCATCTCCACAGAAAGTAATTTTTTTATGATGGATTTATGCAGTGCCTTCCTTAGAATACCTATGCATAAGGATAGCCAATAGCTATTTGTCTTTACTTGGGAAGGAAAGCAACACACTTGTATCATGATGCCTCGGGTGGTTGTTTTTTTTTTTTTTAATTAAGATTTTATGTATTTGAGAGTGGGAGTGAGAGAGAAGGGGGGGAGGAGCAGGGAGAGGGGCAGAGGAAGAGGGAGGGGCAGAGGAAGAGGGAGAAGCAGACTCCCCACTGAGCAGGGAGCCTGATGCAGGGCTCTATCCCAGGACCTCAAGATTATTACCTGAGTCAAAGGCAGATGTTTAATGGACTGAGCCACCCAGGTGCTCCTAACCCAAGGGTTTTACTTAAAATCAATCCTACTTCTCCCAAACCTTAAAAGTGGATTTAGATGATACAAAATTACCTGGAGACTCTATTATATTATGTCAGTGACTTGCTTCTCTGCTACCTTTCTCAGGCCTCTTCTTAGAGGAACAGCATCCACCTTTTAAAACTTTTAGCCTTGAAAGGACACAAAGTCTCCAAGGAGAAACTGCAATTTATTCAAACTCATGTTTGATGTTTGGGGCACTTGGTCTCAGGACAAGAGCTACATTTAGATCCAAATAGGCTTCATGATATTCTGAACTTCCCAAAACTAAGTGTCAATTATGAGGTCTTCTCAGGCTAACTGGCTGTTGAAACTGAATTACAGACTTCTCTCTCATAGCCCAACCCCTATGTTTTATTACAAAAAAAAATGTCACCCTATTATTAGGGAAGATCAAGATAACCTTTAAAGTTAAAAGAAAGCTTGATAAATCCCCCTGCCTTGGGGTACCCAATTATCAACTTCCCTTTTCCTTTTTTTGAAAAGGAAGGGAATGCCCTTGAGATAACTCACTGAAAAACACGGGACCACCATTGACCCACAGGGTATTGTAGCCAATAGCTGAACCCTGTGGCAGGAAACCCCCCCCTTGCCTCAGAGACAATCCCACTATCCTTTTAGTGAAGGCCACCAAAGAGATAGTCCTGGGATTCCCTTGAATCATCCTTGCACCTCATACAGCAAAAGCCCTACTGAATTATTATCACACTCAACACATTTCTGCCAGCCATCTCCACCCCTGTGAGGTCTACTGGCAAACTGTATCTCATATAACTCTTTGTCACTGTAATAATCTCAATTCCCACTCTTCTTCCCTCTTCTATGGATGGTACTCTTTCTGACTATTTGACTCTCACAGATTACCTCCTGAACCTGAACCTCTGTGATGACCTTCAGGAAACTTCTTTGGATAATGCTGACTTTTCATGGTTTACTGATGGTTCTTATTTAAAAGGTGAAAATGATAAATATCATGCTGGATGTGCTATTGTAACTCCTTTTGAAGGCAACAACTCTGCCTTCAGCTACTTCAGCACAACAGGCTAAATTGTATGCTCCTGCTTGGGCCCACATTTTAGTGGCCACATTTAGTGACCAGAGAACTGACTTCACCAGTGAAGTGCTTTAATAGATATGTGCTGCTTGGCTATTTTTTTTACAACACTTTTACTGTACCATCCTCAATCCTCATGGCTAGTCAAACTCACTAATAGCATCATTAAGACTCAATCTGCAAAATTTATATTGACCCTTTGAATAATATCCTGGCCAAAAGCACTGCCCGTAATCCTTCTAAACCGCAGATCTACCCCTTTGGAACCCATAAACTTTCACCCTTTGAGATAATCGCAGGATGTCCAATGAACTTGGCACCTGCTTCTTTTAAGCCACAGCTGGTAGAGGGAATTATACTTCAATATTGCAAAGCCTAACTGCTTGTGTGGAGAATAACCATACTTTAGTGTTCTACATCCTTCTATAGCACATTCTTGGGAGACAAAGTCCTTAAACATCCAGTTGCATTCTGCTGATTTCATCTATTAGATAGGCTCTTCAACCCACTGGAAAGTCCCCTATCAGGCATTATTAACCAACCCTTGTGCCAGCAAACTCCAAGGAATAGACTTGGATTCACGTGTCACATCTAAAGAAAGCACAAGATTCCGATTGACCTGCATACTAACTGATGACCTGAAAATAAAGATTTACAGGAATTAAAGCCAACAACAACTGAAAGAGACGCTTTTCCCAAGATGACTGGACCAGAAACGACATGCCCAATATGGTGACACTAGTTTAGCACTTCCAGATGATCTCTAACGCTTGAGAAATGCCCGAGAGTTCTCCCTCTTACTCATCTTTGTCACTCAAATGTGCCTCAATGGTTTCTAATCTATGTACTTTCCTTCCAACATGGAACATGAAAACCAGGAAAGGCCCTTCCTGGCACCAAGCAATGAAACCACTAAATATGAAAAATCTGACACTCAATCAACAATGCTTTTGAGGGCACCTGGGTGGCTCAGTGGTTGAGTGTATGCCTTTGGCTCAGGTCATAATCCTGGGGTCCTGGGATTGAGTCTTGCATCAGGCTCCCCAGAAGGAGCCCACTTCTCCCTCTGCCTATGTCTCTGCCTCTCTCTGTGTGCCTCTCATGAATAAATAAAATCTTTAAAAAACCAAATAGTGCTTTTGAGGAAAAATCTTGATCAAAAGGGAGATATGTGAAAATAAAAGAGCCCTATTTACAATGGAGTCAGGAAACCCAGAAGGAGGAACTGTCACACACTACCACTCACCATAAAAAGTATACCTCACACTCCCCAACAGAAAGGGAGTTGGGAGTTTACACAGCCCATCAGGAGGAAGGAAAAACTTTCCTTAGCCTAGAAACAGCCTGGCCAATGAGAATTCAGTGGAAAAGCTCCTCCGAGCTCCCCGTTTCCCCTATAAAAGTAAGCCCCTCTTCTCTGTCCTCTGGATTTGTCTATGGTTTGCCACAGTTTGCTTGTCCACAGCTGCAATTCCTCTGCTATTCCAAAATAAACGCATTTTGCAGCTAAAATAACTGAGTCTTTTGTTTTTTACAAAAAAAAAAATGTATCAATCATTTACTCATTTTTATTGCAGGTACTCTCATTACATGACTATACCACAATTTGTTTATCCAGACTTGGGAAATTTCATAATATAGCTTCTCTTGATAAATATTCCATGTGCACTTGAAAAGAATATGTATTTGTTTGTTGTGTAAATATCTACAACTGTCAATTAGGTCAAGTTGTTTGATAGTGTCATCTAAATGTTCCTTATCCTTACTGATTTTCTGTGTGTTCTGTTATTGAGATGTATTAAAATCTTCAACTTTAATTGTGGATTTGTCTTTTTTTCTTTGCAGCTCTACCTGTTTTTGTTCCATGTTTATTGAAACTCTGTTATTAAGTGCATAAACATTTAGGACTGTTCTATCCTCTTTATGAATTGACTACCATTATGACATTATCCTCTTTATAAAATTCTTTGTTTTGAAATCTACTAGCTTGTTGTTAACATACAAGCCAACTTAAAAAACAAACAATGTTAGCATGATATGTCTTTTTCTATCCTTTTATTTTTAATACATTGTATCTTCATAGTTAAAGTAAGTTTCTTATAGGCAGCATATATTTAGGTCTTGTTATTTTATCCAATCTAAAATTCCCTGCCTTTAATTGAGGTATAAAGAACATTTATATTTAATGTGATTATTTATATGGGTTGATTTAAGTCTATCATCTTACTATTTTCTAATCCATTTTTTGATATTTTTTTGCGTGCCTTTTTTGTGTTATTCTTATGCTTCTATTTTATCTTCTTTATTGGCATATCAGCTATAGAGTTTTTTGTAATTTTAGTCATTGCTTAGGAATTAGGGTATATATTATAGTATCAATTTTTAACTTATCAAAGTATATTTTAGAGTAATGTTATAGCAGTTTTCACATAGTGTGAGAACTTTCAAGAGCATTCCTCAATTTTTTTTCTATACCTGGCTTTGTGCTATTGTCATACATTTATATATACATATATAGTAAATTCTATAATACATTTTTTTACTTCATTTAAAGAGATAAATATTTAGGGGGATATCTGGGTGGCTCAGCGGTTTAGCCTTCAGCCCAGGGCATGATCCTGGAGACCTGGGGTCGAGTCCCACATCCGGCTCCTTGCATGGAGCCTGCTTCTCCCTCTGCCTGTGTCTCTACCTCTCTCTCCCCCTGTGTTTCTCATGAATAAATAACTAAAATGTTAAAAAAATGTTAAAAAAAGAGATGAATATTTAAATAATATCTAAGTAATAAAAATACTATATTTAATCATTCAGTTAACATTCCTCGTGCACTTTATTCCCATGTTTCCTTCTGCCTCAGGACTTTGTAAAATATTTATCGCAGTGTATTTCTACTAGTGGTAAGTTCTTCAGCTTTGGTACATCTGTTTCACCTTCAGTGTTTAAATGCATTTTCACTAGGTATAGAAATCTAGGTTGAAAGATTTTCTTTCAGTATTTAAAGCTATTGTTCAACTGTCTTCTCTCTTGTTTTCTTTCTAACATGAAATCTGCTGTCATCCTTCTTTTTATTTATCTATATAAAATTTCTGTTTTCTTTTTTTACTTTTAAAGTTATTTCTTTTATCACTGGTCTTAAGCCCTTCATTTATCATGTGCTTGATGTAGGTTTCTTCAGGTTCATTGAAAACTTTCCAATAATTATTTCCTCAATTACAGTGCATTTTTTTTTTTTGTATCCTTCTCCCACCTTTTCTCAGGGACTCTAATGGTGCATATATTAGGCTGCCTGAAACTGTCCCACACAGTTCACTGATAGTCTCCTTTAAAACAAAATAATTTGCTAAGTTCATTTTGGAGAGTTTTTCTGTTATGTTTTAAATTCACTAATCTTTTCTTCTGCAATGTCTAATCTGCCATTAACCTCATCTAGTGTACTTTTTATCTCAAACATTGTAGTTTTCCTCACCAAGAGTTCAATTCAGGTCCATTTTTGTATCTTTCATGTCTCCATTTAACTCTTTGAACATATGAAATATAAGTATAGTGACTATTTTAATGTCCCTTGGTGCCAATTCTAACATCTGAGTTAGTTCTCGTTAAGTTCTGATTGATTAATCTGTCTCCTCATTATTGGTCATATATTCCTGCTTCTTTGGATGACTTGTAATATTTAATTGAATGCTTGACATTTATTATTTTGCCATGTTGAACTTCTGTATTCCAAGGAATATTCTTGGATATTGTCTTGGAATATATTTAGTTACCTGGTAATAGTTTTATCCATTAGGATCTTGTTTCAAAAATTTAATAGTTGGGTCCAAAGAAGCATTTTGTTTAGAAAAAAAATATTTCTTACTACTGAGGAAAACTCCTTCGAGTATTCTCTTTAATGCCTCATTAGGTATAAAGTTTTCCAGTCTGGTTGCTGGAGAGAAGCAGTGTTCCCAGCCTTGTGTAGGAACTAATCTTACTGTAATATGTGGATTATGTCTTTACACAGCTTTTTTTTCTCTCCAGACTTTGTCCTATGAACTCTATCTTCCAGACAGTCTGAGACAGACTCTCAGATCTGTCTTCTTAATTGTAGGAACCTCCTGGGTTTTGTCTGGGATATTTCTTGCTGTGCCAGAGCCTGAACAATCTCTCTAGGCAGTGAGATGGGGTGATCATAGAGATCACCTCATTTTTCTCTGTTCCCAGAATCACTGCCATTGTTGCTGCTATCTTGAAAGCTTCAAATAGTCTGTCTAGCTTTTTTTTTTTAATTATTTGTTTGTTTAAGACCAGAAAGGGATTAATCTACTTCACAATTCACCATCTTGATGGAAGTGGAAGACAGGCCCTTAATTATTGCAAAATTGTTAAAAATCTAGCTTGACTTGAATATGCTAATTAAAATAGAAGCAGCACCCTTTTTTAGTTTCATTCAGTTCAGACTATTCTCAGTTAACAGATAGATGGCAAGAATCATCTCTTCCCAGCTTCAATATTTTTTCCTGTTTTCTCCACACAAACCTTGAAAGTAGACTCATGTAAGCCTAGAAATAAATGAAGAAAGAAGATTGCAAGGTATCCTCACCCTGTAGCAACTCATATCCAGATCTGAAAATCTTGGGATCTAGGACACTCAACAAAGAGAAATTAGGACTTTATTTGAGAGGGTGTCATAGACCACCACTGGCTTAGCAGATAGTAGTTGAGAATTACTACTTAATTATTTGCTGGAGAATAAAGAACATTCAGAGTTTTAATAGTAATAAACAAATTTCTTTTTTTAAATTTATTTTTATTTATTTATGATAGACATAGAGAGAGAGAGAGAGAGAGATGCAGAGACACAGGCAGAGGGAGAAGCAGGCTCCATGCCGGGAGCCCGACGTGGGACTCGATCCCAGGACTCCAGGATCATGCCCTGGGCCAAAGGCAGGCGCGAAACCACTGAGCCACCCACAGATCCCCAATAAACAAATTTCTTAAACTCAGTGAAGCAAACATAATGATAGCACCAATAGTTTCTAGAAATGCCTTTTCAAAATAATAGCTCAATAAAGGAACCACTGAACTAGACCACTTGCAATCTACATATTAAATCATCTACCATACTGCAGACACTCTTCCCTGTGACAAGCAATGATTGTTGAAAACTAGTTACTGATCCACTTTCAGACTCAAGTTTGATTATGAATGTTAAGTAACTTTTGTGGAAATATTTTGATGCTGGCAACTTTCAGGAAAAGACTAAAGAAAATTTTTTATTTGAATTGGCATTGATTATTCTGCAAAATATTTAAAATATACTCTTTGCTCTTAGGAACATATTATTTGTCTTTAGGAATGAAGAGGATTTGCCTGAAAATAACTTGCTGAAAATGAAATAAACCTTATAGTAGTAGCTTTTGAAATCAAGGTATTAATCTGGGAAAAAATTAAATGTACAAAACATCAAAATAGTAATTGATATTAAATATATTAGCACAATCAAATAAAGAGAAAAATGGCAACATCTCAAATATACGTTTCTTCTAAGATAAGGTTTCAAACTTTGAGGGCTTTTAGTTTGGTCTACATTCTACCCTTAAAAGATAAGAAAGGGAATAAAGTAGAGCATAATATAAAAAGCCATGAAAGTTGAACAAAGTAGGAATTTTGTAAGAAATAGTTCTATAGAATGAGGACAGAAAAAAATGTAGGCTCATGAAGCACATTATAACATATGGTAAGACATTTTACTATATCATTAAAAATTAAATTGACCTGTTACTTTGATCAAGCAAGAGAAAGGTTCTTGGGAGATTAGGTTTAGTGAAACACAAATCAATTCTCTCAATCTGTCTGTGTCTCTCACTTTCAGCAAGAATATTACATTTCTAGGAGAAAAGGGGGGAAAAAGAGGAAATTCTTGAGCTCTTATTTGCTTTTTTGCTTGAGTGTTGATGGCCTGAACCTATTGCCCTGCCAAGAATGCCTCTGGCTAAAGAGAAGAAAGACTGTATTCATGATAAAAGCTCTTTGGGCTCAGTTTACTTTTCCAAGTTAGCTTTAAAACAGTTGAGGTACAGAACGTCAGGGTCTTTGCTAATATATCAAACCTCACCTTGTTGGGAAAAAAATTAATTTTAAAAACTGGTGGTAGGCAGAAGGTTAGAAAATGGTAAAGAGAAAGGCTGTATAATATTCTATTATCTAAAATGAGTCCTATAATATGAATTAACAACTAGGATTTTAAAGCCATTGCTGAATTCAAAATAATATAAAATATATATCTATTGATATTTGATGCTGACAGCAACATTGCTAACTTTAATTTTAAAAGACATATCAAAATAAAGCTATTCTATTTGAACTAAATTAGGTAAATGTGTTTCTTTAGAGTTGCTATCAAATGCATCAGCATTTTCTTTATCAACAATTACAATAATTGTTGTGTGATTTTATTTTATCTAAACTATGTTTCTCCCTTTTTGTTTCTCACCATTTAGCACTGTTCTATAATACCCAGTAATCAATCAATAAATATTTTGATTACACTGAATGAGTCACTGACAATTACTGGGATTTTAGAAAGTAGTTGAATGGAAAATAATCTTACATAATAAACTGATGCTTTGTCACATTCTTTTCACACCAAGCTGAGTCTTTAGACAACATGAGCCAGATCATATTCTCCCTCTACTGACCCTCCCCTAGGTTCTTCATACCACTTAGAAAACAAAATCCAAACTTCTCACCATGGTCTACCATCCTCCATGATCTGGGCCAGCCTGGTCTCCATCCTTGACCACATTCCCCATCCTCACCATGCTGGCCCTCTTCAAACTCCTCAGATGTGGCACTCTCCTTCCCTGCTCAAGACTCTGCACTAGTGATTCCTTTTTCCTGGACCACTCTGTCTTCTGGAGATTCACATGCTTGGCTCTTTCTCACAATTTATGTCTCAGCTTATGATCCTTGCTAAATCTAAAGTAGGCCTCTCATTCTTCTCCTTTTAGTTCTTGATGATGTGGTTCTATATTGACCTCTATTTTAGCAGTTGTCATTACTTGACATTAATCTTAATGAATAAAAATTTGTTTTTCTTGAATAGCTTTCCCTCCACCCACTCACTCTGAGAATATATGAAGTACATGATAAAGCAAGTGACTATCTTTTTCATGACTGTATTTTTAGAACTTTAACAGTGACAGGCACATTGTAGGGTTTCCTTATATATCAAAATAAATGAACCAGTAAGATGAATGGATAAATGGATGCAAAGTACACTATCAGCCAAGACACAAACACTGTATGTATTTAGATGAAGTAGAAAATGAGCATTAAAAATTTTTTAATTTAACTATGCCTGACTAGCAATGTTAATATTCGTCCATTTCTCCCATTTCATGAAGAGCTGTGCCTTTAGAGAGTTGTCCTTGGTCTCAGGATATAGTGTAGTCAGTTCTATAATGATATGGAGGAAAAAGTAACTAAGTGTCTCATGGAAATTCAATTATATCACAGTAAAGAAAGGCAATGGGGTTCATTCTTTCATGCTAAGGACATAGAGAAAATATTCTTCAACAATAATAATATCACTCATAAGCATAATAGCACACAGATTTTAGGCAAGAAATCAAAGCTATTAAAAAAGCATGGTCCCAGAGAATAATTTTATAGAACAACACATGTTTCTTCAGAGAGGGATAGGAGTGTTTTGAGAATTATTTCTAAAAATGAAAATGTATAATTTAAAAAAAAACAAGCTTAATGGGCAAGAGTTTTTCAATCTTCAAGACTAAACTTAATAGGGACCACTTAAATTGTTGATGGTAGAATCATCAATTAAATTTTACAGCAGAGCTGAGTAAGAAATCAATCAACAAAATATTAGTAATCCATCTGCTCATCACAACAAATTCTGGCAGACAACATTATTACCTTAATGATATGACATTGGAAGGAAAAAAGTAAGGAAAATGGCTTAGCATCTCCTAAAGGCATGCAATATAGTTCCAAATCAATTTGAATTTATAGCTATCCTGAGTCATCTATAATAACCTCATTCCATAAACACTAAATTTTGAATACCTTTTAAAAAACCAGAATCAATATACATTCAAAACAACCAGGTGCTCTATTTACATGTCATTCTGACATAGCTGAATGAAAGGCTTTCATATACAACCCCAGTTTGAAAATTATAGCTGTGGATATATTTTCAGATGTCACTAAGGGAGTATTTATAAGATGCCTCACACTTAAGCAAGATACTAAAATAAAAAATGAAGCTCAACTGAAAAAATTACCAAGGGAAATGTCATATAACTGAATTGCCTAAGACCAAAAAAACTGAGTTCCTTTTGTCAATTTAAGTAGGAAAGCATGACTACAAGCTTATCATGAAAATCCTTATAAATTCTCAAGAGGTGGTAAGTTCAGAAACAAGTGAGTAAAGCATATACATCTATCTGATATTTTTGCACAATATAGTGACAAACATAAACATGTACTTGGAAACTCTCTGCTACTTCAGATCCACTTTCCACCTGTATCCACTCAGCTTCCTGTCCCAAGAAGTTGAACTGGAGGGGCTACATTGAGCAACTTGTTGGTTTTGGTCACTTGTGAAGCTTCTGAAGAAAATGGAGGAAGGGTCAGGGGTGTTTATTTCTCAGGGGTCACCAGGTATGATAGCCTTGGCTGAGAAATGAACCACGTAGCAACGTGTGTAATATTTAGATTGGGTTTTATACAATCCTTTACCATCAAACAGGAGTTGTGGCAGAAACTGGAACAAAGTCTGGAGATTAACGACTCCCAGATAGAAGCTAGAAAAGCTAGATAGATTATCAGGAGCATACTCAGTTACTTTCATCAGTCTTCTTGGATTTAAAAAAAAAAATTCTGTGCGGAATGCTTCCCAATTGAAAGTAAAAGGAAATAGACAAGAGGAATAGAAAAAATAAATCTGAAGAATATGCTACAGGAGAAAAATGATACCACGGCCTTCCATGAGAATAAAGGTGTTGACTTTATCATAGGGATGCTATTTACCTAGCCTGACGATACTGGAAGGGAATTGTATCAGCAAAGACAAAGGAGCATGACTCTAGGAAAGACTTAACAATCTTTGAGAACAACCAAAAAAAATTTGGACATCCTTAAAACCAGTCTGCAGACTCAGGAACAAGATAAATTTTGTAAGAAGGATCATAAAGAGATGAGATTGCTGCCCTGCCCAGACTCAGACCTGAAAGGCAAATAAAAATCTGGAAACAAAAACTGGAAAAATGGAAATGAAAGCAACTCATTGCCAGGAAAGGAACCATCATATTTCATAAGCTGGGGAAACATACTTCTTTCTAGAAGTTTTGGCAAAATGAAAATAAAACTGTGACCATCAGCACCACTGTTCTCCAATAATTTGGGACAAAAAAAAAAAAAAAAAAAAAGGATGGAAAAGGATGTCATTTTCCACGAGGGTGAAAAGCTCAACCTGGAACACAGGCAAAGGTGTTTTGTTTTGTTTTTTAACACTTCAATACACGATGAAGATAAAAACTGCTCCTCGAGGGCTCAGCAGGGGCGTGAGGTGAAATAAAAGTTCTGTGAGAAACCGGGAAGGGCACATCTTGAAATAGGAATGGATTTCTTCCATGGGAGCTCAGGAGGATGGCACTTTCCCGCTCCTGCAACACCTGCTGGGTGGGGGGCAATCTTTAAGAATCCCACTGGGTCAAAACTGGTTCATAAAGGCACTGAAACTGTCTGACTTGGCATTTTAATTATCCATTTCACCTTTGTTCTTCAGCGCTGTGAATAACTGAGAGGTGGCTAAGATGACCAGCCGTAATATTACAGCTAAAATCTTGAGAGCTGTGATGTATATTTAAAAAGCTATATTTCAGAGGCTGCTTTGGGCAAATGACTTCTTTTTTGATTAAATCTGCATTTTAAAAACTTCAAAATTCTGTGTACTATAACTCTAAGAAGTAAAAGTGTACATTGCTTTTTTAAAAAATAGAATCTACTGAATTATTTTTTATTTCTACATATCCAATTAGTATCATTGATGATGCAAATTATAGTTAATGGGTAAATGACTTAAAAATTTCCTTTTGGAGGAAAAAGATGCTAGATACAGATGGGTAGATAGGTAAAATGATGGATAAATGACAGTAGACAATGCTATAGCAGGTGACACTATATGATTTACTGGATGATTTATTTTATTTTTTAAGATTATTTGAGAAGGAGAGAGAGAGAGAGACAGAGAGACAGAGAGACAGAGAAAGCAGCGGAAGGGGCAGAAGGAGAGAATATCAAGCAGACTCCTGCTGAGTGCAGAGCCCAACACAGGGCTTCATCTCGGGAGACATGAGATCAAGACTTGAGCCAAATCCATGAGTCCAATGCTTAACTGACTGACCCACCCAGGTGCCCCAAAATGCATTGTTATATGCAGATTCTTCAACACTTTCATTCTACTGTTTAGCCATCCAGAGATAATAAACACTATAACCATGATTCCAGCCTTAGTCTGATGCCAAAGCCTATATTTTTTTTTTTCTTTTGGAATTTTTAGATTTTTGAAATAACTTTAGATTAAAGAACTGTACATAGATCTCTCATATATTATTCATCCAAAGTACCCAAATGTTGGTGTTTTACCACATTTAGTTTATCATCTCTCTCAATACACAATATATATCACAGGTAGTCACATACACATGTATATGCACATAGATTTTTATAAATCATTTGAGAGCAAACTGCAGACATGAGGTTCTTTGCCCCTAAATATTTCAGTTCCTATTTCTTGACAATAGTAAAACTCTTACAAAAACACAAGACAGTTATCAAAGCCAGAAAGTACTAATATAATACTTTTATATAATTCAACTAACCTTATTCTTACTTGTAAATTGTGTAATTATATCCATAATGTCCATTCTCTACTAACTAATGTTCTGGCCCAGTTTAATGAGGGATTACGTATTACAATTGGTTGTTATGTTGTTTTAATCTCCTCTGCTCTGGTTAGAGTTCTTCATCTGTTTTTTTGTTTGTTTGTTTGTTTGTTTGTTTGTTTGTTTGTTTGTTTTCATAACCTTGATACCTGCTGTTGAATGCAGGCCAGTTATTGTGTAAACTGTCCCTCAATTCGGGTTTGCCTAAGGTTTCTTCATGTCATTGATTTGGCCCAATATGTTACCCTAGATCACTTGGCTAAGAGGGTGTCATTTTTCCTTTTAGTATTAATAAGTGTTTTTCTGGGGAGATATTTAAGGCCATGCAAATATCCTGTTGGTAATGAAACTTCTACTCATTAGTTTAGCATCCATTGATTGCCCTTGCCTGAGTTGATTATCACAATTGCCAAACTGTGATTTTCTGAATTTGCCAATCCATACACATTTGGCATTTCACTGAGAGAAGAGCCCTTCTAACCATGTGTTCATTTATATGTTTATTTGATTAAATCTATATGGATGCACGGATTCTTATTTTACTGGGTTATAATCTCTTATTTATTTATTTACTTTTGAAGACTTTACTTATTTGAAAGAAAGAGAGAGTGAGGTGGGTAAGTACAAAGGGAGATGGAGAGAATCTCAAGCAAATTCCCTGCTGATCGTGGAGCCAGATGTAGGGCTTGATCCCATGACATTGAGATCATGACCTGAGCCGAAACCAAGAGTTGGACACTTAACTGACTGAGCCAACCAGGTGCCCCTCTTGGTTACCTGTTTTAATGCTCAAGTTCTCCTAGGTTTTGCCAGTGGGACCTCTTTAAAGTGGACATTGTGTCTTTTTGGCACATCCCCATTGTCATATGTATCCTTCCTTACTTTTTGGAGTAAGATGTTCCAGACTCATAATTTCCCTGGAATCAAGCATATTCTAGAATCAACTCTTTATTCAGGGAGCTTTGTTTATTTATTTATTTTTTTAGTGGAAGAAGTGTTTATAGACTAAGAACTGAGTGGTAGGTGTACTCCCACTATTGAGATGGCATTGCTTCTAAATTCCCTCAGAAGACAAAGCTAGGAATACATGTGTTATACACAAAAATATCTATGGCAGCTCTGAGCTCACAGTGATAACTGTAATTCTAATCACACATCAGAGTTTCTAGACATCTTCCTTGCAATGTATTTTCTTCTCTACATTTGTTGATTTCTTTTTTTTTAGCATCATAAAACATTAACACAATTCCAAAGGTCAAAATGTACAAAAAGATAAAATCAGAAAAGAGTCAGTCTCTTCATCTCACCCACATCACATCACTGCTGCCTCGCTGTGCCCTCCACTCAGCTCTAGCTCACCTCCTGTAGGTAATCGATCTCATTTAGTTTTTGTTTAGTTGCTTTGTTTCTTTTATAAAAGTAAACAGACATAGGCATATTTTCTTATCTCTGAGGAGTTGGGTTTCTGGTGAAAAACTCATGTGTGGTTTTTCACACCAGATCATGAGCAATTACAGGGGCTTTATCCAGAAGGTTCCAGGGGGCCCTGCCCTCCCGCACCAGACCTGAGCTCAGCCGGTACACTGCAGTCTCTGAGTGGGGTTGTAGCTGAGGTTCCAGAGCCTGGCTGGCTCATGCTCTTCCCCTGTCTGCCTTCCTAGACCTGTTGCCTTCCTCCCCAAGTCTCTTTATCTGAGGCCTTAGCCAACCTCTTCAGGTTCCTCTGGTGAGGCCTCCCTTTGGGGTAGAAGGGACACATGGAAGGCACTTTCTCCACTCTGACTCAGTACCCACTGAGAATCTTCCCGTTACATCTCCTCATTCCCACCTAGGGTCCATAATACTGTAGCAGGGCTCTCTCAAATGGTAAGATGACCCCTCACATCTGTGCTGACCCACCTGACTCTCCCCACTGTGCCCTCCATGAAGGAAAGTGAAACAGGGGGATGGCATTTTCTTTGGCTTTAGACTCTTGCTTATACCATCATGGTAGGTATCATGAGGCTTTACTTATCTATGGCTGTTGCTTTAACAGGCTGCTCTGACACCAGCAGCTCAGGATTCTCTCTCCCAAGTCAGCTGAGCTCTTGATGGATTTCCATTTACTGCTCCACAATATAGATTATCTTTTGCATTTTGCTTTTTTTTTTTGTCTAGCAAAACCTTCTGTAAATCACTCCACACCACTGTGTAGTGATCTTTCTCACTGTGTTCCCAGCTGCATAGTACTCTATGAGGTGTGAAGACCTTCTACGGTTTATACAATGACCTTGTATATATGTATTTTCATGTTGCTGGCTGATAGTGAATTCATGTCATTGTAGAAAAAAATATTTTTATTTTTTTAATGATTTTATTTATTTGAGAGAGAGAGAGTAGATAGAGAGAGAGAGAGCATGAGCGAGGGTGGGAGGGAGGAGACGCAAGGTTGGGGCAGAGGGAGAAGCAGGCTCCTCGCTGAGCAGGGAACCTGATACAGGCCTTGATCCCAGGACCCTGAGATCATGTCCTGAGCTGGGGCTGACACTTAACCATCTGAGCCACCCAGGCACCCCCAAAATATATTTTTAAAACACACTATCTTAAGTAAATTTGTAGCGTGATTTCTAGAAGACCAAACTTGGCAATCAATTCTTTAAAAAAAAAAAAAGGAGCCAACTGTTCACATTTATCAAGTGTTCCCTTTTTTTTTTTAAGATTTTATTTATTTATTCATGAGAGACACAGGCAGAGGGAGAAGCAGGCTCCATGTAGTAAGCCCAAAGTGGGACCCGATCCTGGGACTCCAGGATCACACCCTGAGCTGAAGGCAGATGCTCAACCTCTAAGCCACACAGGCAACCCTCATCAAGCATTTCCTTTATTGTAGTAGTAGTAGGGAAGGTTTCTCTGACTATGAGTTCTGAAATTTTATGCCAACTACTCAGCTAACTGCCTCAACAGAGAAGAGGAATTCACCAAGTGTATCATTGGACTTCACTCCTTTTGGGGGGACTCCTTGAGATTATAGGATTGTTTTTTCCTCAATTTCAGTAGCAAGTATTTGGGCTAAGGATAATGATCAAACACTGAAGAAAACGAGAAATACATATCAAAAGCAATTGCAAAAGGAAAAGCAGGACACCAGTCCCCGATTTCAGTCAGAAGTGCAGAACTGACTCTATTCAGGGCTATAATAATCTCTCCTGAGGTCTAGTTTCAGTTTTAGCCTAATTTTCCACAGAAATGGTATTTGTAAGCTGGAGACTATCAGCCGTGTTCTTATTTCTGAAGCCTGTTTTCAATGCATTCCTCTTCTTTCCTTGCTCCTCCGTCACCTTTAACTGCTCACCTTTCTGCTCTGTGAAATTGAAGCAAATTGCAACATATTCTATAAGATTCAAGCTAGAAGAATCAGAGTTATTCTGATATAAAGAACATAATATAGCAAAGTCCTTGGGTGAGAAAATAGTAAGCAGAAAACTTTCCAATCTCAAGACTGAGCGTGTGAAGGCTTCTATGTTAACATCAATATATAAGGCTGGGGTCAGAAATCAAATGTAAATGACACATTCATGGAAAGTATCTACTTGCAGGGTAGGATGTTTCTTTCTTAGAGATGGAAATCAATTTGTTTTAAATTGACTGAAGTTCGTTTACACAAAACAGAACCTTTGTACAATAGAGCATAAACTGACAAGATAAGTATTCATTCTGAGCCTCTAAAATGGAAAAGAACAGTTCGCAACTGCCAAGATTAAGGTCTCCATCTGGCATTTCAGATTTACTGGTATTTTATGAAAGTCAGTTATATGTTACAGAGCAATTCCCTTCCAGAGAAATAAAAGGTAGGACTAATTCTTCCTTTAAAAACAAAAACAAAAACAAAAAAACAAAAAACGTGAATTCATAACAAAGGTAACATATCTGTTGCCTTTCCAATTTCTTGTCTGCAAATTTCATGAGTCATTTATAGGTCACAGACATGAATCAGATTCAAATTAATAACAGATCCATCAAAATACATATAGGTCAGATAGTGGTGAACAGTTTTTCCAATGCCTCCTTTCCATCTACAAGCTATGACTTCACTTGGAGCCATCCAGACGGCCCCTGGGGTAGAACCTACTCTCAAGTGGGATAAAATGCTCTCCATCTCTTCCGTCTGGTGTTGATCAAAGGGCACAGGAATATTGAGCAACACTGCCTGCTCCTTAGCAACCTCTTTCACCTCCCATCACTAATAGAGAGGGCTAATCCCACAGCAGTGTTAGTTCATTAACTGGGCTGTATTTATGATGAGTGCGGTAAATCAGAAGTAGGGAATTAGAAGTTCACATACTTGAGCCAGGAGCCCTCATCTTGTGACCCAAGGCTGCTAGTCACTGAGTGATAAAAAACCTTAAGATCACAATTTTTACTAGGTGGGAACTAGAAGGTCCTATTTGGCATCAAGACTCTCTAGACCATGTGGTACACAGGAGCCTTTACCCGGGAGACACCCACTGGCCTTTGGGAACAGGCCCAGTGGGGCAGGAAGGTGATCCTTCACTTCTCATTTCATGGGAGTTGTTTCTGTGTGTGACCTTTTCTGGGGTCATTCAGTAACAGGATAGGATGAGTAGAACTGGTGTGTATCAGATACTCCAAAACCTACCCACAAATGCCCTATACATTCTACTAACAAATTCACATCTGTCCACTCAATGTAGGCCTGACTCAAATCCATACCTCCCTGACAAGCCTGTCAGATTGTTCCATTACTAACAAGCAATTTGTCTTAAATACTTAAAGTCATACCATGCAGATCAATCTTTTGTGTTTTATAATTTCTAAATTCATTTCACTATTCAAGCTTTGAGGAAAAGCAAAATATATTTTGTAAATCGTTGCTTACAGAATTTTTATACGGAGATTGATTTTATGGCATCAGCTCCATTTGGTAGTTTAGAGCCTAGTCTTCAGACTCATCAAAATTGGTTTGAAATCCAGCTCTAGGAATTATTAGTTATGTAACATAACCAGTTGCTAATGGTTGCTAATCTAAGTCTAATTTTCTTATCCATAAAATGAGGAAAATGACATTTACCACATGGGGTTTCTGTTAGTATTAAATGTGATAATGTATAGAGAGCACGTGACACAATGCCTGACAATATGAAGTGCTGGATCAATCTTATCCATCATTGTCATCTCATGAACATTGTGAAAAAAATACATAATTCAGAGCCAATAAGAGAAAATCATTAGTTTTAACATAAAACTAAAAAAATAAAATTAAATTAAAACTAGGATTATTTCAAGAATATTTGAAAAACTCAAGGTTTGTTTTAACAATTGATGTGAGAATTCTTCACCAGAAAAAGAGTTTTTGTTTGGTTTGTTTGTTTATTTTTAGGTAGAAGCTGAACAGCCATTGGCTTTTGTGTCTAATCAAGTCACATATTTTCTCCATTACATTGAAAGACCCTTTTGGAACAATCAAATCCATTTTCTTCTGAAACTTTGCCTGTCACAGCAAGAGACAAGAGGCTTTTAAATTTCATATTAACCTTTTCAGTTACTTAGATTTTCTTTTTCGTTCTTGCTTCTCATGAGTATTCATTTTAAAATAAGCCAATCCCAGTGTAGAGAGAAAAAAAAAAAAAATCCAGAGCAGAGCCTTAGTTGTATGTGTGCGCCCTCCGGAGGGGGTGGTTGCCTTGCAACAGCTTGCAGACCCTGTGAGCTTTCTCCTGTGGGGGAAAGTCTGGAGCAGCCTGAAAAGCAGAGGTTCCAGTCACTTCAGAGAAAGGCAAATTACTGAGTTTTTTTATTCTTTGGAAATGTGGTTAAAAGAAGATTAATTTATACAAATGATGAGGAAAGCCATTTCTGGATTAGTTAAATAATCTGAATTATAAAACATTCCTTTATTCAAAGGAATTTTTATTATTTTCAATCCTTTTTGATAATAAAAATTAAGCTCTTATAATATTGACAGATGCCTTTTAGGATCTGTTTTTAAAAAGCAACAATGATAACTTACAATTAGTATGAAGAGTTATAATACATAAACCGAATATTTCAAAGTGATTTATGTTTGCTCAGCTTTCCTTAACTCTCTCTAATATTCCGTATGTACTTAAAACATTTTTTCATGCCCACTATCATAAAAGTGTCTTGCATATACCTCTATACCATTAAATACATCTTAAATGAATGGATCTACAATAACAAGATTACTACATAAAGACTTTATGAATATTATCCAAATCTCTAAGTTGTTTAATTTGTAAAATCTAAAGCATTTAGCAAGGAACCTGTCTTTATATTATTATTTCCCCATAACTTAGCCTTGATGCACTATCTGAAAATCAGATACATTCTTTGCCATTTATTTTTCTACATTTATATATCATAAATTCTTCTGCAAAACAGTACATACTTCCTTCTGGCCACTGGTGATCAAGCACACTTGGATCGTTCCCTGGCAAATGCCACATTTCAGGATGAGCTACCAAGATATTTTCTTTCCGCTCTCTGAATCATAATCACAAGGGCTAAAACTCTATTGCTAGCTTTATATTTTATAGAGAGAAAAAAAAAAAAGAGCTATGTGGAGACCAAAAGCTCTTTCATGACTTCAGCTTTAAGTGTTAAATCTTCCAGCTCTCCTTCTCATTCACTTTTCCTTTGGGCCCCAGATGACGATGTGTTCAGTAAGTAAATAAACAGTGCTCTAGCTGTGAGCGTGTCATTAGAATCACCAGAACCATGTAAGGCACAGGTTAGGTGCTTACAGGGTACTTTGATGGGTACCGAAGTGTTTCCAGCTCGCTCATGCCTCCGTGCATCCTCAAAGCACCAAGAGATGGATTGAAAGGTGCAATTCAAAACAAGTCTCTCAGTAGTGTGCTATCCACAGATCATTGAAATGATCTACTACAATAACTCCCTCCGGAACGCTTATGGCTTATTGCACTGATGTGTGATTAATCTGCTGAGCGATGACAGGACACAGCCACAGAGCGCTTCCAAAGCTTTTAAGATCCGGCATGCCAATGAACACTCGGGGAGCCCTCCGTCCATGCTTTGTTAGCACAACAGACTGCAGCAAGCCTTTAATCTGTGATTCCACATATGCTAAGTAACTTTACTTATTAAAAATGGCAAAGAGGTGTAGCGCAGCTTTAGTTCAGTATCAGCAAGACCGCAAGCGCATCTGCACTTGTGCTGCCCCTCCAGAGGCCCATGGAGGAGGCATATTTCACCCTGGGGAGAGCAAAGGTGTTCTTGCAGCACGTTTCAGGGGGAGAGCTCGTTAGGCTTTGGAGTGGATGAGCCCCCTGCAAATCTGTGACCACTGTGTACCTCTGACTTGCACCTAACAAGGGTGGAATGCAGGTACTGCAGGGAGAGAAAGTGACTACATAGGTAGAGACAAAATCCTGAGTGACTACTGAATTCAACAGAATAGGAACAGATAAAAGTAGAGAAAACAGCAACAAAGGAAGTCTTAAAAGAGTCAAATGTGATTTTAAAAAATCAGTGTTTTCTTCATACATTTTTGTAGATGATATTAGAGGCATTTTCTTTTTTTAATTTAAATTCAATTAATTAACATATTATGTCTTACTAGTTTTAGAGGTAGAGGTCAGTGATTCATCACTCTTATATAACACCCAGTGCTCATCACATCACGTGATGACCTCCTTAATGCCTGTCACCTGGTGACCCCATCCCCCTACCCCCTCCAGCAACCCTCAGTTTGTTTCCTATGGTTAAGAGCCTTTTATCCTTTGTCCCCCTCTCTGATTTCATCCTGTTTTATTTTTTCCTCACTTCCCCTACTAGAGACATTTTCACTTGGACACCACAACATGGTTGATGAAGTTGGGAGGGAGCTGATAGTCTAAACAGACAATTCTCTGGTTATGTTACAGTTTGAAAGTAGCTGATGAGCAAAGAGCATAGTTAAGGAAATAAATAACATCAAGCTCACCAAAATCTAATTACATGAGAGAAGCTTTTTAAAAAAATATCTTACGGTGCCTGGGTGGGTCAGTTCGTGAAGCATCTGACTTTGGCTCAGGTCCTGTGGGATCGAGCCCAGCATCAGGTGCTGTGCTTGGTGGGGTAGTCTGCTTGTCCCTCTGCCCCTCTCCCCATGCTCGTGCTCTCTCTCTCTCTCTTTCTCTCTCTCCTTCAAATAAATAACATCTTTTAAAAAGTAAAAATTAAGAATATCTTAAATTTTGAAATTGTGGAGTAAAGCAGTTTGGTATGTGGTACAATTAGGGAAATGGAAGGATTTTTCTCATATATGAGATTAATAAAGACCCCATGTTCTTACATTTCAAAATTTGATAATGTCATGACTTACTGAAATAGTTCTCTTTGAATTCTCTGTTAAATGTATTCTGTAAATACTTTCATTGAAAAGAAAGCAAATAGTTATCATATTCAAATCACAAATAAATGATTTAAAATTGGATGCCTTTCAACAAAGGCTTTAGAATAAATGCTTCAGTACAGTTTAGAGTTTGTCTGGTTCCCATGGAGAGAAGACACCTTTTGAAGGCTAGGATCTGTTTCCTTCCACATCCTGTGATGCCCTGGCATTCCCATGAACATGTTTAGTTTGGGGAACTTTCAGAAACATGCAGATTAATCAGTTCCAAGTACTAGTGACCCTGGTGCAGTCCCTAACAAAGATCTGACTTTTTATACCTAAAAATGGATTTTGAATTCTTTAAGTCGTGAGGTAATTGCATCAACCAACAAAAAGCAAGCACATTATAGATGAGTGACTAATCCCAAGCAACTCAAAGATAAGCCCAGTATCTCATTCATTTTTTATCCTCAGCACAAATACTCAAAGAAAGTATTTTTTGAGCTGTTAAATGTATTTATAACATTTTATTTTATGTGTGTATATTATTTCTAGAGTATGTACATTTATAAATTATTTATTGCATCGTGTTTACAAATAATTTCAGAAGGCAAGAATAGTCTCATTTCACCATCAAATCTACAAAATTATTTTGTTCTTTTTCTTCTTGTGTAGAATAGGGAGCTATTCTAGCAGTGTCCCATCTCTCCCTATGTTTTCTATCCAACCCATTCAATCTTTTTAATGGCCTCTTCCTATTGCTTACCCTTTCTTCGTCAAATTTTGAAGGCCTCCATAGTGAGTTCTGTGATCTGCCTGTAGCCCACAAGGGTAGATTATGTTTAATGTGCTTTATAAATACAGGAGTTTGGTCAGCAGACATTAGAAGAACCCCCGAAGCTGCAGACCAATCTACTGTGTTCAGAAAAATTCTAACACTTCAGACTTAGTGGGTGGGAGGGGGGGCAGGATGGGACTCACGGGTCCTGCCCAACAAAATCAGTCACCAATGTAGCCAGATGCAGATCAGTTCAGTACTCTGGGAAGCCAGAAGTTTGACCCCTTTGTCTCTTAGCTCTCCCAGGGAGTTGCTGTGAAATATGCCGAGGCCACTGGGCCTTTATGAGCTGTAACTTCTGCAGCTCTATGTAGGCTCTGTGAGCACTCATGTCTGTATGCGTGTGACAACTGAGGAGCAATGTGGCTTTCCTTAACATGTGGAGGCCACTCATGGGGTGTCTTCCTGAGACACTGCAATTCTGCACTCATCACTTCTTGTTTAGAAATTGAGGGTAATGATGCCATTTCAGCAATTAGGAAACTCTCCTAGAAAGGACCTGAATTTGAATACTTGAAATCCCGTGGGCTGCGTGAAAGTATATGTCCTGCAGTCTGTGGATGGGCCACCTGTAAGGCTCCTCATGCTTTAAGACACATTTACTCTCATCTCTCTTAACTTTCCTAACAGGAATCTTTTTGGTGTAAGTATTCTAAAATTGTTTTTAGGGTCTCTGAAATTATTATGGCTTAGAAAAATACTTTAAGTAAGCAAAGTGAAGCTTCACACAGGACATATCAATGTGCATCATTTGCTTCTTTCTTTCCTATTCATCCCCTTGTGTTTTTTGTTTTGTTTTGTTTTGTTTTTATAAATGAATGTTTACCAACTTAAGCAGTAGTGGCTTAAAAAACTAATTGCCCTGCTGTATGTTCTCCAACTACATATACTCAAGAAACCTCAGAAATGATCAGATCACAAGAAGGGCAAATGATTTATGTACTGCTGGCAAGGTTAAGTTGCTAGAGTTGCATTGATAATAGCTTCCTTTTCATAGAGTAATGATGGTGTGTGTTGTGTGTGTGTGTGTATGTGTGTGTGTGTGCACATGTGTGTTTAAAGATTTTATTTATTGATAGAGACAGAGAGTGCACAAGCTGGGGGAGCAGCAAAAGGAGAGGGAGAAACAGGCTCCCCACTGAGCAGGGAGCCCCACATGGTACTCGATCCCAGGACCCTGAGATCATGACCTGAGCTGAAGGCAGACACCTAATCGAATGAGCCACCCAGGCACCCCCCAATGATGTTAATACTTAACATTTACCAAATGTTTTCTAACTATATCATTCTATACAGCAAATATTTTCCTATCTAATCATTATAAAAAACATATATACTAAATGCTATTTGGAATTCCTATTTCATAGATGAGAAAAATAAAACAGAATGATAAACTATTTTGCCCATGGTCATTGCTAAGTTCTAAACTTGAAATTCAAACCTTCACTTTCAACTCCTAATCCATTATTGTTAACTGCTATGAATGTCCCACTCTCCCCAACCCCATTTCAGTCTCTAGTGTTTCAAGACTTTGAGTATTACCCTTTTTATGTCAGTACATTGACTCCACATTTCACGTGATTTCATTTCAAGATTCCTGTGTTCTTGGGTAATGTTATCTGTCTATAATTTAACTATTGTATTCATTTCGATATGTTTCAATGATATCATCACAAAATACCTTAAATGGATGCTTTGCAACATCCCCAGAAAGCAACCTTTCCTAAGGTCCCCCTGGTTATTTATCCTCCCAGAAAATGTTCTCATTTCCATTTATTTGCAGTTACTTCCTGCTGGCATGACAAACCTCTATATATTTTTATGGATATAAAACAGTCCTCAGGCATAAGTAGAAGAAACAGGAGCCCCTTCCACTGTGTTGGTAACTAAAGAAAAAAGAAATATGGGCAATTCCACTGTTCTGAGAGGAAGTTCATAATATTTCCTCTGTTAAGCCCTCCTGATCTCAGGTAATGTTAACCATTCCCAGTTTGGGGTTTCCAGTGAACCCTACACAACACTGTGTATTATCATATTCTTTAATATTTTTTACAAGTCTATCTTTCTCCCAAGGCAGCAACTACTTAACAGAGGCAAATGTGCCAGACCACAGCACGGTTCCTAGTGTGGACTAGATGCTTAATACCTGATTACAGAAAAAAGAAATGGGCCATGGGAAGGAAGAAGGAGGGAGGGAATTGGGGAAAAGAGGAGGAAGAGAAGGGGAAGAGATTAATATTAACTTGCTGTGTGATATTACTCTCATTTTTCTATAATTCCCCATTATTGCTAGAGCAAAAGAATAAACCACCATCACATGAAATGTACTCTGAATAAACCCTCTGACTCAGATTCTGAAGAACAGAAGGAAAATAGAAACACTAGAATCTATCACGGTTATTAGTGTTCCCAGGAGGATTTTTTGAAGACTGCAACTGTACTCTTCTAGAAGAGCCAGGTGTTATAAAAACATGGTTATTCATTGACGTGTATTATGAAAAACATAGCCCAAAACGTGTGTTCTTAACCTGATGGGTAAAAGCTAGAACAACTGCCACTTAGAACGGTAACCAGCATTCTATCTTCCACAACAGGGAGGCTTAACTTCCCCTCAGGAGAGCATTCCACTGTTCTGAGAAAGCCATGTAAATGGACGTTTTCTTTAAAACAAAACAAGAGGAGGGCCCCAGCTCTGCAAAGGGGGTCTGGGGTGATGCCAAGGAAGGTGAGTCATTTCTCTTGAGGAAGGAAGCCCTGGGCCCAGACACTGTGTTCCTGTGGAGAGATCATGTGAACATCTTTCTTTACCAAGCAAGTAGGAGACCAGAAACTGAAGAAGCCACTTCCTTGGAGAAACTGAGTGCAAAGCACCACTGCTTCAGGCTGGCCTGTAAGATGGAGCCGTTAACTGAAAGAGGAGCCACTTATCTCCTGCCCCCAAGCATTGGCCTTGGGAGAGTTTGAAGCTGGTGTCCTTGATCTGGGCATTGGTACCCTACACATGAGAAGCACTAGCCAAGCCATGAGTGCAGCTTTCTACTGCCCTCAGATTGACTGTGGACAGCATACTTCAAGTAGGGAAGTCAGTCAGGAAAAGAACATGGCGGGAGGCAAGGTGGGGACAGAAGAAAATAGGTGGCTTCATAGCACATTCTATTAACACTCTGAAGCGTCCCAGAAATAATAACTATAGCAATGCTTAACGTGGTTTTTAGAGTGATGGGTTAGAAAGTATTAGAAATGCAGCTGGAATAGACTTTTACTGCTATAATTTTGGCACCTACCCTCAAAATGACTGACTTTGTATCCATACACAACCAAAACCCTGGGCACACCTGTCACCTGCCCTGCCTCCTGGTTCTCCAATCAGCCTGTGCTTCTGAATCACCCTGGGAGATTTCCCCAAACCAGTCCCCCATACCGCATTCCAAGATTAGCATAAAGAAACTGAGTCACTGAGCCTGACTTTTTTTTTTTTTTAACTTTCCAGGTAATACTGTCTTATAAACACCTTTATAGAAAACTAGGTTAAAGTTTGCAGGAACAGATGGGGACAAGTAGCATCCAACTTTTCCCATGAAGGATCTTTCCTTGGGGTTGCTTTCCCTCTCTCTAGCTCACTGGTGAGCTAAGTCCCGGAAGGGAAGGCTTTGACTTCCTTGATCCCACCCACCCCTCCTTCCTGGGAGATACTGTGTCAGTTACTTCTCTGTTGTGTTTTGCCTCATCTTTTATCCCCCATCTTAACTTTGGCCAATTTGGAGTTTTTCCTCCCATTAAATGGCATATTATCTTTGTACATCTTAATTTGTCCAGGGTTGTCACTGCTGCTGTCTGCCTGTCCCATGCACATAAATTTTGAACATTAAGAAGGAAAAACATGAGAAATTCAACAGAGATTAAATTTGTAATGGCAAAAGCAATGTAACCATTTGCCATATTCCTCATCAACCCCTGGATCTCCTTCCCTTTCTGCTGGGTCCCACCTGTAGGACGGTCCCTTTCTATTCTTTGCCTAATACTCCCTCCAGACCACCAAGTGTCACCAGCAAACATGATAAATTAAACATAGTGCCAGTCCACACTCACTGACCTGGAACTGTGGCACATGCTCAAAACATCCCACCTCATTTCTGTGGCATATTTTTCCCTGAATCCCTGGGACTTTCCCAGAACAGCTGTCTGAAAACCTTTTATACTCCCCTAAAACTGATAATGCCTTTTTCTCCCAACCCCCTGACAAATGATCATGCTTCTTACATTATGAAATGCTCCCAGTTATCTGTATGTCTCCATTTAAGAAATCACTGCTGGGAATTTGCTGTGCTCTGCACATAAAACAGTCATGATTACTGGGAACAGCTCTGAAACTGCCATTAGTCATGTCTGCTTCCCGCTCTCATCAGCCAGTCTTCCTACTGGGCTCTAACACATCACACCAATGCTCAACTCTGCACCTTTGCTGAAGCTGCTTCCTTCCTGGAATCAAGCCTTCCTTCTGCCCCCATACATGTACCAGCCCTTCTCCATCCTTTATGGTCCATTTGCCACAACCCTGCCCTGTTCACACCAATACCATTCTATGAAACACTGTGGTTATGGCCACACTGCAGCAATTCACTGTATGCTGCTCTCTGGCCAGTTGCAGACCTTGCATGGAGGCTTTCGGAGCCCTCTGGCAAGAGAGAAGGGAATCTGCATACCTCTGTGTCACCCTTATGTCAAATAGCCTTACTACCTATTATCTGGCTTCTTCTGAACATTCCAGAGAGAGAATTCCATCATTCTTCCTTTGAAATGAGCTCCATGCTGATATATGGACTTGGTCGAGAGGTAAGAACCACAAAACAAAGAAAGCCATATGTTTGAAGACCTCCCCATGATGATAAAAAGCATTCCTGATTTTGACTGTAATATAAAAGAAGCTTGACCCAATTTCTCTGAGCTCCTGGCTTTTCCCTAATCTGGTCCTCTGGTTTATTCTTGATTTAGAATAAATTCCTGCTCAATTTCTCTGGTTCTTTCTTTCCAGACTTAAGTTCCTGGATCATCTATCCCACATGTTAGGTTTGTCTCCCTTCCAACACTTTTCTCAATCCTTGACAAGACAAAGGCTGAGACAAGTTCTGACCATAGATCATACTTGAGTATGTCAGGTTCTAGGACAATGAGTTTACATCTCAGAAATCTGACCTCCTTTGATCCTTTTAAAACATTTCTCTTCACGTAAGACATTTCTGAATATCTTCAGCTAAAAACCTGTTGGCATAGGAGAGCAGGAATTTGAAAGAGGGGTTTTTAACTTCATATATTTATTTGCTAAATATGCTAGATGTTCAATGAAGCAATATATAACATTGGCAGAGTACCATGTCCTAATTTATGATCTCTGATTCACAATGTTTATTTTATTTATATTTGTATGCCTTAGTTACCTTATAACTAATATGTTTCTTTTTTACTCAGAAAAAATACAGGTCACTGATATTTGAAGTTTACATGAATATTGAGCTCATCTAGCACTAATTGCATCTTTAGGGGAAGAGGTTAGGTCACTTGGTCACTGCCTCTTTAAAAAAGCAAAATGAGAAGGCAGGTTTCTGAGTTCTGATTATTCTCATAGGTTCTCTTATAGTTCAAAGATGATTTTTTAATTAATTTGACTTTTGTCTTCCTCTCAGTAGTTTATCAGAAAACTAGTTTGTAGACTTCTGAAAAACTATGGCAGTTATCACCAGTTGGAATTATTCTGTTTATTCGCTTAACTATATATATAGTATGTTTGCTTCTTATGTCTTTTATCTTGTTTACCTCTCGATCTCTAGAATCTAGAATCATGTGTAAATGCTTGGTAAATATTTGTTGAATGCATGAATCAAAATGCTCAGTATAAATAAGATCTTTCTTATAACTGTAACTCAGACCTACAAAATGTTATGTCAGATGGAAGCTGACCTTTTGGTGTAACTAGTCCTAACTAAATTAATTGATACAATATAGCATAACTAATTTGGGAGATTACAGAATCATAATGTTTGAGAACTATAAGAAATAAAGGAAAGCAACAAATATATTTTTAATGCTTTACAAAATATTAGCCTCTCTCACAATGTCATTAGATTGCATAATAATAAAAATAACCAAAAGTTAGGAAGTGTCTGTTATGTGTTAGTACTATTTAGTTGTTTTACATGTATATCACATAATATGATACTCAAAACAGCCCTCTTGGCTAATCCTGTTATTATTCCCTATGTTAAAAGTGAGGGACCAAGACTGTGTTCAAGGTCACACAACTGGTAGTGCTTGGAAAGTAACTTGACACCATTTACATCTTTCTTTCTCCAGTACTTTTAAGGTTATACTCCGTTGTCTTACTAAATTGATCCAAAAGAGGTAGGGGGAAAGAAAAAACATAGTTCTTATAAATTTTCCATTTCCTTTCTGCTTATATGCATTTTTGGAATGTTGCATTTACTTAAGAAAATTATATAATAAGATGTATTGAAAGATAGACAGAAGACATTAGACTCAGAAGAACCAGCAATGATAAAGAACACCACGGTACTAATTTTACTGATAACCAAGTTTACTAAAAGTAATATAAATCAAACAGAAATAGTAATCCCTAAAAGTCCTATTATAAGACAACTGATTTAACACACCTCCTTCAAACTGAAACCTACTGCATATCTGTAATTCAGAGAATAATGGTCTTCCAGTTGGTCTTACCTAGTCTTCACTTTGTCAGGTCATGAAAAATACAGCTCGGGATGAGACATCAACCTTTTATAAAATTATAATTTAATGGCTTGGAACTGCTGGTCAACCAGGAAAACTAGCCAATAGCTTATACTATGTACAAATCAAATGCTAAAGAATCAGTTTTGTAGGGAGTTAGTTTTTCTAGACACAGCTCAGAAATGAGATATAACTTGCCACTATGTAATCAATGTTTAAATTCTATACTGTCTTGAACACACTTTTCTAGGATGACACACTTAACTCATATATTAAAAATAAATTCATAACATTTATTTTCAAACTTTATAAAGCATGCTAGGTCATGTGGAAAAATTAATTTGTGTGAACAGCAAGGAAAAATGAGACAGCAGTTTGGAGAACTTACAGTGCCAGATATTAAATAAGTTATAATGTTTAATACATTAGATTAATCAAAACAATGTGGGGTTGGAGGCAGGATAAGCAGATGAATAAAGCAGGACAGACTCTAGAGATAAGATCTCAAAGTTAATATAGTGTAAAGATGGGATTTATTTCAAATCAGTGGGCAAATGTGTTTTATTCAATAAATGATGCAGAAAATGTAATTTGTAGGTTTTGGGGGGAGAAATAAGCAAAATTAGACTTATATAAAACCCTTCACAAAAAAATAAAACTTATATAGGTCACATATTTTTTAAAAAGTGAAACCATAAAAAAAACAACTAGAAAATATTTTTAATAAAAACTCACAATGGCCTTAACTGTTAAGAAGATCTGTTTGGTAAGAATGATTGAAAAGGCACAATTCTATAAAGAAAATGATACATTTAACACCATCAAAATGCACAGCTTAAATAGTTCTACAACATCATAAAATAGTATCAAACTAATTTATTTATTGGTAAAAATATCTGCAAGATATATGACACACAAAGGATTACTATAAGAAATGCTTATAAAGTATGATTATAAGAAAATAGTTGTAATGATGATCAATAAAAACTAAAGCTTTCTAGTAATGAGAAAAAGGCAATTTAACACAAGATGCCATGTTTCACCCAAATAATTGGCAAAGATAAAAAGAATGGAAGCGGGATCCCTGGGTGGCGAAGCGGTTTAGCGCCTGCCTTTGGCCCAGGGCGCGATCCTGGAGACCCAGGATCGAATCCCACGTCGGGCTCCCGGTGCATGGAGCCTGCTTCTCCCTCTGCCTGTGTCTCTGCCTCTCTCTCTCTCTCTCTGTGACTATCATAAATAAAAAAAAAAAAATTAAAAAAAAAAAAAAAAAAAGAATGGAAGCACCTACTAGTAAAGAATGTGAAGAAACTATGTTCTCATGGTTTTAGGGAGACTGGAAATTGGTGCAAACTTTCTGGCCATTTATTATCAATAAATAATTACTTTGAATGTAAATGGACTAAATATCCTAATCAAAAGACATAAGATGATGGAGTGGATTAAAAAAAAAAAAAACAAGACCCATCTAAATGCTGCCTATAGGAGACTCTTTTTAGACCTAAAGACATGTACAGATTGAAAATGAGGGAATGGAGAAACATTTATCATGCAAATGAATGTGAAAAGAAAGGCAGAGAGTAATACATTTATTGAAAAACTACTTTAAAACAAAGACTGTAACAAGAGACAAAGAAGGACATTATAAGGCAAGAAATTAGACAATCTAGAAAAAAGGGACAAATTCTTAGAAATAAATAACCTACCAAATAAATAACCTACCTTATTCCTTGAAACAGGAATAAATAGAAAACCTGAACAGATAACCAGCAAAGAAACTGACCAGTAATGAAAAAACTCCCAACAAACGAAAGTCCAGGACTAGATGGCTCCACAGGTGAATTCTACCAAATATTTAAAAAAGAGTTAATACCTATTCTCATACTGTTCCAGAAAATACAAGAGGAAGGAAACTTCCAAATTCATTCTATGAGGCCAGCATTTCCCTGTTAACAAAACCAGATAAAGACACTACAAAAAAGAGAACTACACATCAGTATCTCTGATAAACATACATGTGAAAATCTTCAACAAAATACTAGCAAACTAAATAAATGCAACAATACAATAAAAAAAAAAATTCACCACCACCAAGTGGGATTTATTACTAGGATGCAAATGTGGTTCAATATTCACAAATCAATCAACATGATACATCACATCAATGAGAGAAAGGATAAAACCATATGATCACTTCAGTGAATGCAGAAAAAGCATTTGGCAAAGTACAATATTCATTCATGATAAGCAAACAAACAAATACCTCAACAAAATAGGTAAGGGGGGAAAATGCCTCAATAAAATAAAGGCTTTTTATAAAAACCCACCACAAACATCATATTCAAAGGGGAAAATATAGAACTTTCCCCCTAGGGTCAGGAACAAGATAAGGAAGTCCACTCTTACCACTTTTATTCAATACAGGTTTGGAAGTCCTAGCCATAGCAATTAGACAAGAAAAAATAAAAGGCATACAAATGGGTAGGGAAAAGAAAAACTTTCACTATTTGCAGATGCTATGATAATGTATTTAGAAAACCCAAAACTCCCTAAAAAACTACTATGACTGATAAATGAATTCAGTAAAGTCGCAGATTACAAAGTCAGTGTACAGAAATCTGTTGCATTTCTATACAGTAATAGTGATGCAGAAGAAAGAGAAATCATGAATACAATCCCATTTACACAATTACACCAAAAATACTAAGATACCTAGAAATAAACTTAACCGAAGAGGTGAAAGAGCTGTACTCTGAACATTATAAAACACTGATGAAAGAACTTGAAGATGACACAAAAGGAAAAATATTGCATGTTTATGAATTGGAGAAAGTATGGTTAAGATGTCTATACTACTCAAAGAAATCTACATATTTAATGCAGTCCCTATCAATATAGCAACAGTACTTTTCAGAGAACTAGAACAAACAATCCCCAAATTTGTATGGAACCATAAATGATCCCAAATAGCCATGGTAATTTTGATCTCTGACAAGGGAGGCAAGGGTATGCAATAGTAAAATGACAGTCTCTCCAACAAATGGTATTGGGAAAACTAAACAGTTACATGTAAAAGAATGAAACCTGACCACTTTTTTACACCATATACAAAAATAAACTCAAAATGGATTACAGACCTAAATGTGAGACCTGAAACCATAAAAATCCTAGAAGAGAAATCAGTCAGTAATTTATTCAACATTGACTGAAGCAACATTTTCTAGATATGTCTCCCGAGGCAAGAGAAATAAAACAAAATAAACCATTGGGACTACATCAAAATAAAAAGTCTCTGCTCAGCAAAGGAAACAAACAATAAAACTAAAAGATTACCTACTGAATGGGAGAAATATTTGCAAGCAACATATATGATAAAGGGTTAGTATTCAAAATATATAAAGAGCTTATAAAACTCAACACTAAAAAAAAAAAAAAAAAAAAAAAAACCAACCCTGCAAAGAATCCAATTAAAAATGGGCAGAAGACATGAGCAGATATTTAAGGAAGACATGCAGATGACCAAAGACACACATGAAAAGATGCCTAATAACACTCGCCATCATGTAAATGCAAATCAAAGGTACAATGCCATATCACCTCATGCCCGTCAGAATGGCCCAAATCATCAATACAAGAAATAATGAATGTTGGGGAGGAGGTGGAGAAAAAGGCATCTTCATGCACTGTCGGTAGGAATGTAAACTGGTGCAGCCACTATGGAAGATAGTATGAGGGCTCCTCAAAATACTTAAAAATGAAACTAACCTTCCATCCAGTAATCACACTACTGGCTATTTACAAAAAAGAAAAAAAAAAAAGAAAGAAAAGAAAGAAAAACTAATTCAAAGGCATACATGCATCTCTATGTTTATAGCAGAATTATTTACAATAGCCAAGATACGGAAGCAGCCCAAATAATCATCAATACATAAATGGATAAAGAAGAAGTGGTATATATAGACAGAGTAGAATATTATTCAGTCATAAAAAGAATGAAATCTTGCCATTTGCAAGGACATAGATGGAGCTAGAGAGTATAATACTAAGTGAAATAAGTCAGAGAAAGATGATAATCATATGATTTCACTCATATGTGGAATTTAAGAAACAAAACATATATGCAAGGAAAAACAAAAGAGATACACGGAGAGAGACAAACCAAGAAACAAACTTAACTCTAAAGAACAAACTGATGGTCACCAGAGGGGAGGTTGGTGGTGGGGGGATGGAACTAAGTGATGGGATTAAGGAGTGCACTTACCATGATGACGACTGACTAATGTATAGAACTGTTGAATCACCATATTGTACACCTGAAACTAATGTAATACTGTAGGTAACTATACTGGAATTAAGATAAAAATAATTTTAAAAGTTAAAAATTATGTGGTATTATCATAATAATCGTTCTGGAATATGGTTCTCAAAAAATTAAAGATCAACCATGATGCTTTTCCTAAGTCATTATGATGATGTAATATTTTCCCTCCAGGTTAGCTAGCAGAAAATTTTATCTGTTACAATCGTGTATTATATAAAATGCAAATTGAGTACATTTTTATTTAAGGAACTACAGATGTTATAGTTAGCTACCAAGTTACTGTCAGAGAAACTTTATTAATTTGAATACTTGAGGTTATTTTTATAAATGGCAATCAACTGCACAGGCATTCTGATAAATTCTGGTGGAAAAGGCTGAAGAACTACCTTCTGAGATGAAATCTAGTAAGTCAACACATTCTAGTAGCAAAAACTATGGTTATAATAACTACAATTTATTGATTCTTTGCCATGAGAGGCACTAGGGTATGCACTTTATATCCTTTATTAGACTTAATCCTTCCAATGACCTTGTATAAAATGCATTGGCATCTCTGTTTCACAGACAAGGAAACTGACAGTGGTGGAAAGATTTTGTCCAAGGTCACCAGTCTGTAAATATTAGAATAAGAATTCACGTCAAGCTTCTCTGACCCCTCTGCCCGAGAGCTTGATGGCAAGGCTGCATACTAAGTTTAGCCTTTTGTAAAACTGTGACTACTGTCAAAGTGAGCCATGAGATAAAATCATTTATCAATATGTTGTTAATGGTGGCTCAGGAAATTCATGCAAAAATCTAAAAGACCAGGGTGTAGCCTCATGTAGAAATGATAGGATTAAATTGAGAAGATATACAACTGTATTTTAATTCCCTGGTATGACTATGTGATGTACTGTTATCTGATAAGTGAGGAATTTATTGGGAAGTTCTTGTTACTGTCTATTGAATACTCTCCAAGGTAAAGATATACTTCAAATACACAAATGATTCTAGCCCACCAGGAATGAACTCTCTCAAGTCCCTATGATTCTACTCTGATGCCCTTATCATCAAACCACTGTCTGATTTCTAACATGAACTCACTTTCATAAACATATGCATACACACACAACATATTTATACATCAGAGTGTGCATAGTCTTTGGTACGATTATATGATCACGCTGAATTCTATGGAAGGTGTTCCAGTTTAATCTATGGGTGTACACCAAACCACCCCGAATGTTAGTGGCTTACAAATTTTTTAAAAAAATTATTTTACTTATAAAGCTGCAATTTAAGCACCATTTGGTGGATCCTGTTTATTTCTGCTCCCTTGTCAACAGCTGGGGAGGCTCAAAAGCTGAGTGCTCCAAAGGCTCTCTTGTTCACACAAATGGCAGTTGAAGATGGGAAGGCTAACTTGCTGGGTGCTGGAACACGTGGGTTCCTCAGTCTCTTCTCCTGGCTCCTGTGTGGTCTCCTCTCCATTTGGTCTCTTATCATTATGGCCTTATGGGATCCAGCCACTTTTCTATGTTGGTTGAGGGCTCCTAGCATACATGTCCCAGAAGAGAAAAAGCCAGACAGATACGGTTTGGCCTTTTGTGACCCGTCTTCAGAACAGAGTCACTTCCACTGCTTTCTATCCTTCAGGAACAAATCCCCATGACTGGCCTAGGTCCAAGAGGGAGGAATTACAACCCAGTGTGTGATGAGGAGAGTGTTAAAGAATCCGACAAACATGTAAGTATGCATAGCTTGTTGATTTGGGGCAAGGCCCAGATAGTTGGGAGCTGCCATGGGGGAGCAGAAGTAAGAAAGATAAGAAAGAGGGAGGGAGAGAAAAGGGAGAGGAGCAGAAGAGAAAAGGAAAAGAAATATATCTGGGGGTGGTAGATATCAATATTGCACAGTTGGAAATGTCCCTAGAGTATAAATTAATGAACTCATATGGTTCATAAATTTTGTGTGCTGTTTCAGCGCATGACTTGGTCTCTTCAAGATTTGAGTTGCAGAGATTTAGTTCCTAAACCTGCAAATGTTTTTTGGCCAGACCCATGGTGATTCTTATTAGCTGGAGGCCTTTCTCCTTGACATGTCTTTAAGCAGCAAAGCAACATTTGATTGAGAGAGTAATTAATTTCCATTTATTCAGCGAACCTTAATTACTTCCCCTGCCCCTCTGCCTCTTCTTCTAATAGAGATTGGTTTTCATCATTACAGGGAGGTTTGGTCGTTATTGTTGTGTAGTTTTGTGTTCTCTTTTGGAGAGCTACCTGTGAGACCTGTGACAGAATCTTTGCAAGGTAATCAGTTGTGGTGGTTGGAAAGAAAATGTGGAAGGACTAAGACTAAATCATGGAGGGCAGTCCATGATTTCTAAAGAGCCATGCTTTCAACAGTATGGATGACCAGTATTAGTGGATTATAAATCCTAATTTGTAGTAATCATAACTTTGTGGTGTCCTAACTAATCCTCTGGTCTGGATAACCTTTCTATTATTTGCTCTCTTGAGATCTGGTAATCACAGAGTTCATCTAGTCCTGTAACCATGGCTGATGGATCCTGTTCTATGTAGCCACTTCTTTCTAACCCTGTGTTGTCTCTGCATATTCCTTAAGACTAAATAGAAGCCATGCCTAAGAAGCTCCTCTAGGCTCAACTCCAAAAAAATGTACTTTAAAAATTTTTTTCTACTGTTGTGGTTTTATTCTTATAGAGCCATATGCTGTAACTGCTGACCTACAATGAACCCCATTATTCATTCTTCTCTATTTATATTTGCATTTATCTATATGAGATAAACATTTCATCATTCAAGCATGTGACTACACCACAGTCCTTGGAAGTGAGTGCATTTAAAACATTTCATTGTCCAATCAAGAAAATGTCCAAATTTAAGTGCATGCCTTATAATAACTAATACCGCTCACTATTAAGTACTAAATTAGAATGGATTCTCTAAAGGGTCTTCATATATGGGGCACTGTGCTAAGTGATATGCTTTTTAATTGCTTAGCATAAAGTCACTTAATGAGATTTATAATTCTCATGAACATCAGCGCAAGTTTTAATGAAATGTTAGAAGCACATGGAGAATTGGTTCTTTGCTTGATTGAAATAGTTCATTTTTATAAGACTGGTAAGGAATGAATAAATTAGATAACTCTAAGAGAAAATGACAGTTCTGTGATCAAGAAAAAATATAGGCATTTCTGAATATGATGTGAAAATATACAGATATTGATAGTCATGAGATCTCAACAGAACATCTTTCATTTCTGAAAATTAGGAAGCTTTACTGAGTCTTGAATCCTACAAACACTCAGTGAAATATCAAGAATGATGTATAATCTTTGCTTCACAAATGGAGGCTGGAAATGAACAGAAGTTAATTAACGTGCACATAAAAACAGAAGGAGTTACAGATCAGATATGCTTCTTAACTCAGTCCAGTACTCCTCAAACTGTTCAGCATAAAGTTCAGTCAGCTTGATTATCCTTAGGAAGAAATGGATTCTCAGCTAGACTCAAAATTTACTTCATGTAGTAACCTATTTTTTGCCCTCTTTAATATTTTCAAAAGTTAATGGCAAAAAAAAAAAAAGTCTCTAGTTTTCCAGTAAATTTGACAAAAATGAGAGTGGTAGGAAGACAGGGGAAAGGAAACCCTTTATATTGGATCATCCACTTTTGGCAATTACAGATAACAGAAAGTTGCCGATAAAGATAGAATTTCAATCAACCACTAAGCAGACTCCCACTGAGGAACATGCTGGAGAAACGTGAACAGATAAGACGGAAGACAACCATATGGCTGCTCTTAATGACCCAATAAATACAAGAAAAGTGTGGTGCTTCTAATCGGTTACAAACTAAAATCTCATTTGTAGGTTGTGTTTCTAGTTTTAAGGAAGGCAAAATGCCAATTCTCATTTACCTTTATTCACACGCTCCCCAGGGGGATTAAAGGACAATAAGCAAATTGTATAAAAATTATCTTTTGTTTCTGTTCTTTTGAGATTTTTTTTTTTTGCATTGTTCCTTATCCTACCCATCATACCAACCAGTTTAACTACTACTTCAGCCTTCAAAATACCCAAACTTCAACATGGTAAGGTTACTTCTACTATAATCCTCTACATGCAAACCACAAGGTTACTTCTACTATAATCCTCTACATGGAAACTAAATAACAAACACCCCAAAAGGGAACTGTACTTCCTCCTGTTTGTCAGTCACCACTAAATTCCAGATGCTTCTCAAAGGCTCCTCCTGAAGCCCGACTCTTGCAAGAGGGTCCTTCTTGTCGGGTGTTACCCTTTACCCCACTACCAGCTCACGCTAACTCCACCTGCAGCCCTCAGCGCCAGCTTGCCTTTCCCAGGCAAGGGTGCCCTCACTCACAGATTCCACCCCATTCTTTGTCTTCATAGCATCCTATGCTTTTCTTTTTCATCCTCCCTGATGACAAGTGCTAGGCCATCAGGGCTGAGAAGAGCTCCACGGAGGCAGAGAATGTTGGTTTTCCACACACAGGAGAGGCGAGCAGACTGCCTGGTATCTAGCAGTAATATTCATGGAATGAATAGCCCTCAATTTTCTATTCCTTTATTCCTATTATTTTCTCTATCTCACAAAATTCTCAACCTTGCCAACATCACCAGCTGGTACCACCTCCCCCAGGAAGCCTTTCCTTCGGTCATCTCCGTGGAGGAAATTTCTCTTCTCTGAACTTGCACAAGCATTTTTGGTGCTTGTTCCATGGCATTCATTCACCAATTTGTCTATTTTCTCTGTTTATTCACAAAGTGGAGACTTTTTTTTTTAAGTGAAGTATTTTTACAGCCTTTTGTACTCATCTTTGACAATATTTAAGCTCATGGTAAAAATCTTCATTTGCGTGGACTTCTGACTCCACCCTGAATTTCTTCCCAAACTGTGAGAGCAGCCAATGGAATATTCGATTTTCTATGCCTAGTGCCTGGCATAGAAGACATGCTTGGTAAGTTTTTTATTTGCTCTGTTGAATCCGAATTGCAGTCATTTTTGTAAAGTCTTATCTCTGCAAATAGGTTCCCAGTTTCTGAAGGCCAGTCTTTATTTTCTGCACAGTGACTAGCACAACAAATAAGTACCTATTATAAAAGTGACTATATTTCTTTCAATGGAAAGACATATATTTTAAAAATTATATTTTGCTTTATGATCTTTAAACATAAAAGTGGTCTATTTATCTCAAAAAACACTCATGTTTATTTTCCAGAATTCTGAGGATTGAGGGGGATGATAATTATTACCTACTTTAGGAAAATCAGATCTGAGGATCCCAAACTATGTTTGTTTTCCAAGAAATATTAGTGGAAATAAGTGTTTCACCACATGTGCTCAATAGCACGTGGGGTTCTTCTCAATTTGGATTTCATTCTTCATATATATATTTTTTCATTCTAAATCTTACATTTGGGAAACTGGCTTTAATTTTTTTTTTTTTTTTGCAGCATATATCTTAAAAACTAAATTTTATCATGGCCCTTGATAACTTTTTGAGCTCTAGCTTGACCTGAGTAAGAGAGATGATGGTTTCTTAATGACCTCCATCACAGCATGATGAAGTGCGGGTCTCTGAGAGCCATCAATCACCTGCCTGAAGGATCAAGAGGGCTATTTCCTGGCTGAGAAGCGGTCCTCATTCTCTTGCCCTATCACTCGCACATCTTCCTTCTATTCTTCTCACTCCATTAGCCGCCTCTGTATCTGCACAGAGGTGATCACAGAGTAACCTCTGGTCCCTAATCCCTGCTATTTCTAGTTAGGTCTAATCTACCATCCCAGTTGAAAAGTTCGATGATGTTTACATGGTATTTATTTAATCTTCCTTTGCTTCTGTTCTTAGAATTTCATTTTAAATCTATTTGAAATTATCTTATTACACCTATTGCTATCTTTCCTGGCAGATCAATATGCCTTCTCCCCAATCTAAAGTCTAGTAGTCTAGAAATGAACCTTTTTCTAGTTAAACACAATAAATGTCTTTGTTGTTTCTTTGTTTTCTTGGCCCTTTGTCTAATGCCATAATACAGCCTTCAATGCAGCTCTTACTAACATATCTGGTTTTGGAATCTTTCTATGGAAAGATGAAAAATTAAGTAACTTTTGGAGTCTCTAGGGATAGTAAGTTTTTAATTGCTCATCTTATGCAGTGTAGTGGTAAGAGGCATTATTTTTTTCTATCATATGCAAAATGAAATACAGACTATAACACAGAGAATCACAGGTCCTCAAGTGAAAAACCCTACTGACAATTCACACAGAACAGGAGTTCCCTGGAATTGAGGAGGCAAGGAATTATTTTCAATACTCAAATATATATATTATGGAAACTGGACATTTGCTTGACAATAGCATCAACTAAATCAAGGTTATATGTGTGGAAACTTGGCATGGACACAGTCTGGTTATCTTGTGTGTACAGGGATTCTGCTACACATGCATTAATTTCTGGTACCTGGTTTCATTTCCTGGAGATTTGTTTCATGGAATAGCATCACAGGAGTCTTTTACAACTATATGGAGGTGGCTGTTGATATAATTTTCCACCAAATTATCAAAGAGCCCAGACAAAAGGAGGTTTATATCACAGAAAAATAGTTCACTTGAATTGACTCTTGGCTTCTAAGCCTCCCAAGTACCCCTAGGTTCTTGAAAATGACCTCAATTTCTTTAGCACTCTTAAAAGCTAACTCTTTTTTTTCATAGTAGACTAATTAAATTTTACAAATAAACATTTTTAGGTTTTCATTTAAATTTGCAAAATCTTCAGTGACTCTAACAAAAATATCTATCTTCCAATTCCTACCTTAATTCTTTAAAAAATGACACTTTTTGTTCTTGAGTGCTACAAACTTAGTTTAAAAGTGAACTGTCCTTGAGTCTGAATAGTTGATCGGTTTTTGAAAAATGCTCTATGAAGTTTCTAGTTTGTCACCCAAATTGCATGTCAGACAACAAAGACCACTTTGTCACGCTTAGATACCATTCAATCATAATCTGAGTTTGACTTCAAAGCTTTCACAATTCAATTTTATTTACAATTAAGAAAACATTACAGTGTTTGTAAGGACAGGGAGACCATTTCTCTTCGACCAAACATCAGGGCAGAATGAGTGGGGACCATATGTTCTCTTCTCTTTTCCTTCTGCTTTTATTCTCTTTCCTCCAAACTTAGGTGACCAGCTGCCCTCTCAGACAGATGGGGTTCATGGAAGCCATGAGGGCTGGGATTGTTTAAATGGGGTCAGAAATGTCTGTGCCCATGTTGGTTACTGCGATGTGTGGATGGGCTTAGCAGAACAGGGTTACAGAGCCTGTAGCAACTTTTACATCTTGCATATAAACACTGTCTTTTGTGACTATCTCAGGGATACCTGGTCAACCTGTGATCTCTCCTTAAGGAGTCAACTTTCCATTATTATTACATACTGGAAAAAATAAGAACATAGAGTCTATACCAGGAAACCATCCTGAGAAATCTTGAGTTTCATTTTGTGAGATTCTAATCAAATCTAAAACAGCAATAGAAACAACCAAAAGAAACACAGATCCCATGAGGAGATTGATTAAACTAAAATATTAATTAGAAACTTTTTGGACATAAACTACCCAAATGCTCTCTCTACGAAAATTGTTCAGTATGTGATAACTCTTATTTACTATTCATATCATTTTGGTCAACATCTCCCCAGAAGATGAAATCTGATATAGACTAGTAATATTAACTTTTATTCAAACTAATGTTCTGGTTGACATATACTGAGCCCAACTAGGGGAAAATATAAAAAATAAATTTCATGTTGAATAAGATGGAGCTTTCCATTTTTTATAGTGAGTTTAATAATTATGCTATTTATTATAGTTTACTGGATAGCTTTTCGCATCTAATCTCATTTGAGCTATTTTAAGAGGTCCTTCTCAACTGTTTCTGATAAGTAACAAAAGTTCCTTATAAAACCTATCAAAAGTTTAACACCTATCAAAGTCAAATAATTTAAGCATAAAATACATTATTTTACATGAGATTTCAGTATTACCATTCAAAAACATAATGTATTTATAGGTTGTTAAGTTGTAAAATAATGCTCCTTATCAAGAACAAAAATATTGACCTTAGCCCATTTATTACTTTGATGATTGCTATGAACTGAATATTTGTGTTCCCCTGAACTGAAATATGGAAACCTAATCCCTATGGTGATGGTATTTGGAGGTGGGTTCTTTATAAGGTAATTAGATCATAAGAGCAGGAAGCTCATGAATGGAATTTGTGCCTTTTAAGAGATGTTCCAGAAACAGCCCTTGTCTCTTCTACCACGCGATGATATCTATGAATCGGGAAGTAGGCCCTTGACCTTGAATTTCCTAGCCTACAGATCTGTGGGCAATAAATGTTTGTTTTTGTTTTTGTTTTTGTTTTTTTTTTATAAGCCACCCGGTTTATGGTATTTCTGTTAGAGTAGCCTGGACAAACTAAGACAAAGACATGATTTAATTTTTCCCTTGTCATCTAAGGAGCTATCCCCTTCTCCCAGATCCTGCTGTCCAACTATAAGGTGTAAGGGAAAAGGCAACATTCTCACAGTTGGCTAAGAGACCCTTTATTACCACAAAAGCACTACTAAGTCAGAGGTTTTCACAGGAGACTGTTTGCTGAACAAGGGATACTCACTGTTAAGTTATAATTTGGAACTCAGAAATAACACCTGGAGAGTGGGACCTCCGGGTATGCCGTAGCCTACATGTGTGCAACTAAGTAAACCACATATCCCCAGTGCATGGACAGACATGAATATATTTGTTGTTTAAGGTATGATACATAAAATATCAAAGAAGATTTACAAAGAAAATTTAGTCTTTTTTTTTTTAAGATCTTATTTATTTATTCATGAGAGACATAGGCAGAGGGAAAAGCAGGCTCCCTGCAGGGAGCCTGATGCAGAACTCAATCCCAGAGCTCCAGGATCATGACCTGAGTCAAAGGCAGCAGCTCAACCACTGAGCCACACAGGTCCTCCCAAAATTTAAAGTCTTATGTCATATCCAAAGTTGATTTCATTTCAGTAATGGAAAAAATCCTAAGTGATTTTTGTCCTTCTTTAAATCTGAAGCATATATACCCTCTGAGTTGACTGGAATTCTTTTTATAAAAAAGTAAGATGTCTTTCAGATCTAATGCTATGCTCCTTCCTGAGATAACAGTGATTAGTGTAAAACTGAATTAGGTACAGATTTCTAGGTCTAAAGTGCAGTTAGGGTCAAGTTTATATTTGTACTCTTAAAAGCCAAGGTTAGATTTCACTGCTACTTAAAATGATCTAGTTAGATTATCTTTAAGTGTATAAATATTAATTATGAATACATTAGGGACCTTGCACTTTTGAATTTTAAGTATATAGATATTTTTCTCAAGTGACAGAAATTTAACTTTTTATGAGAATATAATATATCCTCATAAATATATGAGTGTATAAAATACTGTCAAAAAGTTAAAATACCCTGAAAATTTAAATATGATAAACTACTTAAAAAATGCCTATCTTCTCACCTTCTTAAGAAACAAATACCACACACAGAAAATACAGGAGTCAGTGTTTATATGTAGCTGCACTGTAAAAATGGAATTCACAAAAAAAGACTTTAAGATAAGAAAGAGAAAGAATGAATTAAATTTCTCACACTGAGTGCTCTGCCAGCCACTGGTTACAAAAAAGTGTGCATGCCTTCAATTCCTTTATTTAATGTTCACTAAAAATAGGAGAAAAATAGTTGGATATAACAATTTCTTTTTCTACCTTTTAAACAATATGTTTACATAATTGTATTCTCTCTTCTTTTAGATGGTCCTAAATACTCCCTTTAAATTCTAATATAATATTCTATTCTAACATCCCCAAGGATTTGATATGTGGTATATTTTCATTGTTGTTTGGTTTCATATTTCCAGTTGGACTTTTACTGACTAAGTTAATTGAATTTCCATGTTTCAGATACTTTCATGGTCATGCTTTTAAAAAAAAAAGATTTTATATATTTACTTGAGAGAGAGAGAGTGAGAGAGAGAGAGAGAGAGAGAGAGAGTAGGAGTGGGGTGAGGGGCAGAGGAAGAAGCAGACTCCCCACTGAGCAGGGCATCTAATGTGCGGGGCTCGATCCCAGGATTCCGTGATCATAACCTGAGTCAAAGGCAGCCACTTAACAGACTGAGCTACCTAGGCACTCCTAGGGTTATGCTTTTGTAAGTGTTCTTAAAATGCCTTAATGCCCTAAAATATGATCAATTGTTGAAATGTTCCATATATGCTTAAAAAAAAAGAAGGCATCTCCAGGTGTCAGGTGCAGTGTTCATGAAGCAACCCTAGTCACTGGTTGTACTGACCTGCCACATGCTTCCTGATTATGCTGCTGGAGCTCTCAACCCCTCAGAGCTTAATGTTACTATCTCCTACCCTCCTACCAGATTTATCCATATACTTGATTAATCTTGACAGTATGTCCTTAATATATTTTGAGTTCATATTACTAAGATCATACAATTTTTAAACTGCTATATCTTTCTGAGTTATTGAAGCTTTTATCAAAATCTATTTTTAATAATGCTTTTTAAATTTTTAATAATGTACCGCTGCTGTGTAGTACCCAGCTACTCTGCCACACTCAGCCATGTGCCTTCACCCGTCTCATGCCATGGGCCATCATGGCATACAGCCTCCAGCATTACAGCACTTTGTGAGATCTGGCATAGGACTAGTGGTCCAGTGCAAATTTTGCTAACACTGCTCTCAAGTTCTTGGGTGGGCACATCCCCTCAGAGCTGGCCTGCCTGGGTCCCACTAATGCTACAGAGAGCAAAAAGAGCTCATAACAAGCAGAGAGTCAGTTTAGATGAGGGCACTGAAAGGATAAGTAACTCAAACACTATGGTAGGGCATAGCGACATATATGAGACATCCCTGAAGTATCAGATTCTGGTGAACAGAGGATATTGTACTGCTGGGCACTCCAGGACCTCTTCATAAAGTCACTACTTTCAAGAGCAGAAGACATAGCTGACTTTCTTAACACATAGGAACAGACACGGAGAGGTAGACAAAATGAGGAGACAGAAATTTATCCCAAATGAAAGAACAGGACAAGGCCATGGCTAAAGAGCTAAGCAAAACAGATATAAGGAACATGTCTGATAGAGAATTGAAAATAATGATCATAAGGATACTCACTGGACTTAAGGGTAGAAGACATGAATGAGACCTTTAACAAAGTGAAAAGGAATAACAGCAGAGATAAAGGTCTCAATAAAGGAAATGAAAATACATTTGATGGAATGCACAGCAGGACAGAAGCAGAGGAACGAATTAGTGATATAGAAGATAGAGTAACGGAAAGGAGATAAGCTGAGCAAAAGGGAGAAAAACGAACTATGCAAAATGAGAAGAGACTAGAGAACCCAGTGACCCTACCAAATGTAGTGATATTTGTATTGTAGGAGTTTGAGAAGAAGAAGAGAGAGATAAGGGGGGTAGAAAATTTATTTGAAGAAATGACAGTTGGAAAACTTCCCCAGTTTGGGGAAGGAAACAGATATCCAGATCTAGGAGACACAGAGAACTCCCAACAAGATCAACAAAAACAGAACCATACCAAGACACATAGTAACGGGACGAGCACTGGGTGTTATTCTATATGTTGGCAAATTGAACACCAATAAAAAATAAATTAAAAAAAATAAAAATAAAATGGCAAAATGTAGTAATAAAGAAAAAAAATTAGAGCAACACCTAAGAAGTCAGTAACTTACAAAGGAAAACCCATAGGCCAGCAGGAGGTTTTTCAATAGGAACTTTGCAAGCCAGAAGGGAGTAACATGATATATTCAAAGTGCTGAATGGGAAAAATCTGCAGCCAAGGATATTCTATCCAAGAAGACCATCATTCAGAATAGGGGGAGAGAGAGAGAGTTTCCTAGACAAACAAAAACTAAAGGAGTTCAGGACGACTAAACCAACCCTACAAGAAATATTAAAGGGGACTCTTTGTAAGGGACAAACCAAAAGTGACAGTATTAAGGTAGAAAACATGAAAGCAGCAAAAATGAATGATTCTGTAGGAAATCAGTCAATGAACTCACAAAAGAAAGGATAAAAAATATAATAGCATATACCTAAAATGTGAGAAGGAGAGGAGAAAAGAATATACTCAAACTTAAACAGCCATCAACTTAATATAGACTGCTATATGCAGAAGAGGTTAGACACAAGCCAAACAGTAATCATAAATGAAAAACCACTAATGAATATGCAAAGAATAAAGAGAAAGAAATCAAATTATATTACTAAAGAAAATCAGCAAAGCATGAAAGGCAAGAAAGAATCAGAGAAAATCTTCGGAAACAACCACAAAAGAAGTAATAAAATGGCGATAAATGCATGTCTATCAATGATCCACTTTCAATGTAAATGGACTAAACTCTCAATCAAAGACATAGAGAGACAGAATGGAAAAACAAACAAAGAAACAAGAGCCATCTATACGCTGCCTACAAGAGACTTGTTTTAGACTTAAAGACACCTTCAGATAGAAAGTGAGGGAATGGAGAAACATCTATCATAGAAATGGATGTTAAAAGAAAGCCAGAGAAGTAATACTTGTATGTACAAAACAGACTTTAAAATAAAGACTGTAAGAAGAGGCATAGGACACTATATATTAATAAAGGAGATAATCCAACAAGAAGATATAACAGTTGTAAATATTATGCACTCAGCACAGGAGTACCCAAACACATAAAGCTTTAATAACAAACATAAAGGAACTCATCATTAATATTTCAATAGTAGTTGGGAATATTAACATACCACTTAAGTCAATGGACAGGTCAGCTATATAGAAAATCAATAAGGAAAATATGGCTTTAAATGCCACTGGAACAGATGGATTTAATACATATATTCAAAACACTCCATCCTCAAACAGCAGAATACACATTCTTTTCAAGTGTACACAGAACATTCTCCAGAATAGATTACATATTAGTGCCTCAACAAATTCAAGACCAAAGTCACATCATGCATTCTTTCCGATCACAATGCTATGGAATTAGAAGTCAACCACAAGAAAATATCCAGAAAGACCACAAATACATGGAGGTTAAATAGCATGCTACTGAACAATGAATGAGTCAACCAGGAAATAAGAGAAGAAATAAAAAAAATACATAGAAACAAATGAAAATGAAAACAAAATGATTCAAAACCTTTGGGATCCAGCAAAAGTGGTCTAAGAGGGAAGTTTATAGCAATACAGGCTTATTTCAAGAAGCAAGAACAATCTCAAAAAACAAAAACAAAAACAAAAACAAAAACAAAAACAAACCAACCCAACCCTACACCTAAAGGAGCTAGAAAAACAACAAAAAACAAAACCTAAAATCGGGAGAAGAAATGAAACAATAAAGATTAGAGCAAAAATAAATGATATAGGTACTAAAAAATCAAGAGATGAGATCGAAGAAATCAGGAGCTGGTTATTTGGGAAAAAATCAACAAAACTGATAAGCCTCTGGCCAGACTTATCAAGAAAAAAAAAGAAAGGACTCAAATAAATGAAATCGCAAATGAGAGAGAAGAAATAACAACTGAAACCACTGAAATTCAATTATAAGAGAATATTATGAAAAAATATATACCAACAGATTGGATAACCTAGAAGAAATGGATAAATTCTTAGAAACATATAAACTACAAAAACCAAAACAGAGAGAAATAGAAAATTTGAAGAGACTGATAACCAGCAAAGAAAATACCCCAACAGACTTAAAGTCCAGGACCAGATGGTTTCACAGATGAATTCTACCAAACATTTAAAGAAGAGTGAATACCTATCATTCTCAAACAATTAAAAAACAGAAAAGGAAGTTTTCCTTTTTATGAGGCCAGCATTATTGTGACACCGAAACCAGATAAAGACACCACTAAAAAAGAGAACTACAGCCCAATATCCCTGTTGAACAGTGCAAAAATTCTCAACAAAATACTAGCAAATCAAATTCAACAATACATTAAAAAAATCACTCATCACAGTCATTTGGGATTTATTCTTGGGTTGCAAGAATGAGTCAATATTCACAAATCAATGATACATCACATCAATAAGAGAAAGGATAGGGCAGCCCAGGTGGCTCAGCGGTTTAGTGCCGCCTTCAGCCCAGGGCATGATCCTGAAGATCCAGGATCGAGACCCACATCAGGCTCCCTGCATAGAGCCTGCTTCTCCCTCTGCCTGTGTCTCTGCCTCTCTTTCTCTCTGTGTCTCTCATGAATAAATAAATAAAATCTTAAAAAAGATAAGAAAAAGGATAAGAGCCATACAATCATTTCAACAGATGCAGAAAAAGCATTTGACAAAGTACAACATCCATGCATGATAAAAACCCTCAGCAAAGTAGGTTTAAAGGAAATATACCATAACATAATAAACTTTATCTATGAAAAACCCACAGCTAACATCATACTCGATGAAAAACTGAGAGCTTTCCCCTTAATCAGGAACAAGACAAGGATATCTACTCTCACCACTTTTATTCAACACAGTACTGGAAGTCCTACCCACAGCAATCAAACAACAAAAAGGAATAAAAGATTGAAATTGGTAAGAAATGAAACTTTCACACTATTTGCAGGTGACATGATATTACATATAGAAAACCCAAGAGACTGTACAAGAAAACTGCTAAAATCAATAAATGAATTCACTAAAATTGCAGGATATAAATCACTGTATTGAACTCTATTGCATTTTTATATACCACTAATACAGCAGCAGTAAGGGAAATTAAGAAAACAATCCCATTTACAATTGCACAAAACATAACAAGATATCTAGGAATAAACCTAACCGAAGAAGTGTAAGACCTGTATAAAACAGTGATGAGGGGCACCTGGTGACTTAGTGGCTGAGCATCTGACTTTTGCTCAGGTGGTGATCCCAGGGTCCTGGGATCAAGTCCTACATCGGGCTCCCCAAAGGGAGCCTGCTTCTCCCTCTGTCTATGTCTCTGCCTCTCTCTGTGTGTCCCTCATGAATAGATAAATCAATAAACTTAAAACACTGATGACAGAAACTGAAGATGACACAAAATAATTAAAGACATTCCATGATCATGGATTGTAAAAGAACTATTACTCAAATATTTGTACTACTTAAAGCAATCTACAGATTGAATGCAATCCCTATCAAATAACAATAGCATTTTTCACAGAGCTAGATCAAACAATCCTAAAATTTGTGTGGAACCACAAAAGATCCCAAATGGCCAAAGCAATCTGTAAGAACAAAAAGCAAAGCTGGAAGTGTCAAAATGACAGACTTTAAGTTATAATACAAAGCTACAGTAATCAAAAGAGTATGGTATGACTCAAAAACTAGGCACTTAGATCCCTGGAGCAAAACAAATCCCAGAAATGCTCCACAACTACATGGTCAATTAATCCTTGACAAAGCAGGAAAGAATATCCAAAGGAGAAAACAGTGTCTTCAACAAAGGATGTGGGGAAAACTGGACAGTACCATGTAAAAGAAAGAAACTGGATCACTTTTTTACATCATAATACAAAAATAAACTCAAAAGGGAGTAAGGATCTAAATGTGAGACATGACAGCATATAAATCCTAAAAGAGAACACAGTCAATAACCTCTTTGACATCAGCTGTAGCAACTTTTTTTCTAGATATGTCTCCTAAAACAAGGGAAACAAAAATAAAAATAAATTATTGGGACTAAATGAAAATAAAAAGCTTCTGCACAGCAAAGGAAACAATCATCAAAACCAAAAGACAATCTACAGGATGGGAGAAGATATTTGCAAATGACACATCTGATAAAGGGTTAGCACCCAAAATATACAAAGGACTTACACAACCGAACACTCAAAAAAACAAATAATCCAATTAAAACCTAGGCGAAGACTTGGAAAGCCATTTCTCAAAAGAAGACATCTAGATGGCCCACAGACACATGAAAAGATGTTCATCATCATTTACCATCAGGGTAATGCAAATCAATGAGATATCACCTCACACCTGTCAGAATGGCTAAAGTTAAAAACACAAGGATCAACAGGTGTTGGTGAGGATGTTTGTGGAGAAAGGGGAACCCTCATGCACTGTTGGTGGGAATGCCAACTGGCATTTCAGGCTCTGTGGAAAACAGTATGAAGGCTCCTCAAAAAGTTAAAAATAGAACTACCCTATGATCCAACAATCATCCTACTAGGTATTTACCCAAAGAATACAAAAACACTAATTCAAAGGGATATACACACACCACCTATGTTTATAGCAGCATTTTTTGTAGCTGAGATATAGAAGCAACCCGAGTGTCCATCAGTTGATGAATGGATAAAGGTGTGATACACACACACACACACACATACATGTATATATATGATGGAATATTATATATAACATAATTATTTGTATGCTGGAATATTATATATATTATAATTATGTATATGATGGAATGTTATTCAGCCATTAAAAAGTGAAATTTTGCCACTTGCAAGGATGTGTATGGAGCTAGAGAGTATTATGCTAAGTGAAATAAGTCAGAGAAAGATTGATACCATATGATTTCACTCATAGGTGGAATTTTAGAAACAAAACAGATAAACACAAGGGAAGGGAAGGAAAAATAAAGTAAGAGGAAAACAGAGAGGGAAACAAATCATAAAAGATTCTTAACTCTAGGAAACAAACTGAGTGTCACCAGAGGGCAGGTCGATGGGGCGGGGGATGGGGTAACTGCGTGATGGGCATTGGGTGTTGTATGCAACTGATGGAATCACTGAATTCTAGCTCTGAAACTAATACTACAGTATATGTTAATTAAATTGAAATTGAATTTTTTTAAAAAAAGATAAAGACTCTTAAGTCTAGAGAATACACTGGTGGTCATCAGAGGAAAGGTGGGTGGGTGAAAATAGGTGATGGGGACAAACGAGGGCACTGGTTGTGATGAGCACCAAGTGACGTATGGGAATGTTGAATATTGTACACTTGACACTGATATTACACTGTTAGATCAACTAACTGGAATTAAAATAAAAACTTAAAAAAAGAATATATATAAATACAAATTTTAATAATCCTTTTCTCCTAAAAACTGATTTTATATGCAATTAAAATGGTTTCAAAAGCTGTCCTTTGAGAGGCATCTGAGTGGCTCCAATGGTTAGGTGGCTGACTCTTGATTTCACCTCAAGTCATGATCTCAGGGTCCTGGGACTGAGCCTCATATGTGGCTCTGGGTTCAGCACAGAGTCTGCTTCAGGATTCTTTTTCTCCCTCTGCCTCTCCCCTTCCTTGCATGCTCTCACTCTCAATCTTTCTCTCTAAAAATAAATAGATTTTTTTAAAGCTATGCTTCATTTAATATTTGCCTGGTATGGGGATCCTTGGGTGGCGCAGCGGTTTAGCGCCTGCCTTTGGCCCAGGGCGCGATCCTGGAGACCCGGGATGGAATCCCACATCGGGCTCCCGGTGTATGGAGCCTGCTTCTCCCTCTGCCTGTATCTCTGCCTCTCTCTCTCTCTCTCTCTCTGTGACTATCATAAATAAAAATTTAAAAAAATCTGGATAATTTAAAAAAATATTTGCCTGGTATGCCATTTTCTACTCTTTTACTCCCAACGCTTTTGTTTTCATGTTTTAGGTATATCTTTTGTAACTCATGTAGAGCTGGATTTTCTACTTTAAACCTAGTCTTAGAATCTTAATCTTTTATTTACTTATTTTTAAAGATTTATTTATTTATTTATTCATGATAGACATAGAGAGAGAGAGAGGCAGAGACACAGGCAGAGGGAGAAGCAGGCTCCACGCCGGGAGCCCGATGCGGGACTTGATCCCAGGACTCCAGGATCGCGCCCTGGGGCAAAGGCAGGCGCCAAACTGCTGAGCCACCCAGGGATCCCCAGAATCTTAATCTTTTAAAGTTCAGTACATTTATATTTTATTTTATCACCATTGTATTTGGTTTTATCCTATTGTTTTGTGTGTGTGTGTGTTTGTGCATGCATGTGTGTACTCACGTGCGCATGTGTGAGCGTGCTACTTATCTGTCCCACTTTCCTCTACTTCACTATCCTCTTTCTTTTTTAAAACTAATTTGACATCTGTATTTTATTTCAATCCCTGGGATGGTTATCTTAGGCAATTCAATTCAAATCTTTAGCTTCAAGGGTTAGATGTTGAAAACCACTAGATGGAGTAGATCATGGGGCCAGATGCTGTTTCCCAGGAGGGTAAACATGACAGCTTCTGAGAAGCTCCTAGCCCAAAGCTCCAATGACAGCCATGGAGATGCTGAAATTGGCTGGGACTGATGACCTTGGAGGGTGTGGTTGTGTGCCTCTCCTGGGAGAAGAGGGGCTTCTGGACAAAGCCCAGGGCACATCTATGGTGTATACACTGGAAAACATTGTACTGTTGCTCCTGCTGGGACTTGAGGCCTCCAACCCCAAAAGGGGTGTGTGTGGTGAGTCGGCCTGGGCACTGGACAGCAAGAACATGACCTGCCCCAGGCACCCAAGACTCAGACTTGAACCTACAAATTCAAGGTGTGTAGGGAGGCTTTCCAAGAAAAGCAGCTTTTATTTACCACCTGACAACTGATGGAGAGCACAATTCCACATGGTCAGGAGTGCAAGGTGTCCTCAGAAAGTGCACAGCAGAGAAGAGCCTTCCATGAACAACGCCAGTGAGGAAGCCTTCATTAGAAACCCTCTTCTTGTTTGGCACCAGAAAGTTTCAAGCACGGAAAGCTGTTTGAGTGCATGAGACAGCCAAAGCCCCCACCTCCTTCTGGAAGTCCAGACAGCAGAAAGGCCTGGAGTGGGAACTCTTTCAGGAGCTCCTGTGTCACCTGTCACCAGAAAGGTCACATGCTGGTAGGGGTTTATGAGTGCAGCCAATGTGGCATGTCTCCAGCATAAGATACACAGTTGGTAGTTCACACCAGAGAGGGGCTTTGGCCACGGGAGGGTGGGAACTCACTCAGCATTCATCCTTGCTCTAAAGAGATGTATTCATACCTGAGAGGGGACTGTGAGAAAGCCTCTGGTCCAGAGAGGTGGTGGGGAGACACCGTGAGAGCTTGTGTGCAAGTTGGCAGGGGTTGTGCTGCATTCCCTGTCCCCCCTCCCTGGGGAAAGTTGTCTGACCCCACAGCTATAGCAGAACCCACCCCTCCTTTCCACTCTGGCTGTGCTGAGATGCATAGCACCACCCATGACATCAAAGAAGGTGGCCCCTGTGTCTCCCCTGTCACTGCATAGGCATAGATCTCAGCCAGGTGGCAAAGGGACCCTGAGGGGCATCTACTGGTGGCTTCTGGGCAAGGTTCTCTTGCTTCATGGCTTTCTGTTTTCTTCTTATTATTCTTTTAAGTCTTTAGCTGACGGCTCTGATGGTTTCAATCCCCTTATCCTGGACACACTTCCTCAGTATGCCCTGCACCATGTGATAATAAAGGCTTCACCACATTTCACCAGGGGCATCCTATTGGGGTGGGCTGCAAATAGAAATGGGTGGCTTCCAGCTGCAGGGGATCAGCCTCAGGACCAGCAGCACATGCCTCAGGGGCACCATGGAGCAGGCTCATTTCTGAAGGGTTTTGTGGACAGACCTTCTTGTCTGGAATGCAGACTCAATTATGAGTTCAGACTTCAACCTGGGCTGGGGACGATGTGTATAACCCTAGAGTGGTCTGGGAAGGTGGGCAGGGGCTGTCCTCCTTCTCGGGGAGTCTGAATTTGCTTGGGATCTGGTTCATTGTGAGACCTTGGGCGGCCAATAGAGCAGGTGCACATGGGTGAGGAACAGCGAACAGGAGATTACAGTGAGCAGGGGTGGGGGTGGTAGGGGTGGTAGGGACAGCACACACTGCCTCTCCAGGAAGCTAGCACTTCCTCTCCTCTGGTAGACCTCACAAGGGTATCATGTTTTATGGGTACTAGCTCTATGTAGGATTCTGTGGTTTAATTTGCCACCTTGATGAAGCCATAAACTCAGCTATAGCCTTCCATGGATGCCTGCCCACCTAGGCTCTAGCTCCCAGGGATCAGTAGTTACTACCAAGCGGGTGGCTGGCTTCAGCCAACAGTTTTCTCCCTGGAAAACTTTCTCCTAGTTTTGATATATATACTTTTTCTTATTAAGCTCTCAGCACAGCCATTCCTTTAAAAATGCATGTTTGTAATTTAGTCCAGTATTTTTATATGGTGTGCACTGAAAAGATTTTGAAGGGTATCAGCTCACCATGCTGTCAGATAGAGCTACGATATAACTTAATTTACACTGAATTCCATGTACTGATATATAAGGTAAGTAGAATGCGCAACGAGCAAAGGAAATGCTTCTAGGTCCCACTGAACAGAGTTTCTCCCTTTGACCGATGTGAAGCTCAGTCCTTGCAAAAGTGTCTATCCTGCTATGACTGAATCCTGCCAATTAATATCAAGGTCCAGGCGAGGTAGTCAGACTGTCAGGAATTACAGTCGATTTTCAAAGGATCTCAAATTACGGTAAAGATGATACAGAGGCCACAGTGTTACACAGAACAGATAACGTGTGTATGTTGTAGATGGGTGAATGGATGGAGGGATGGCGATACAGTTATTATTGCATGTAATTGTAATTAAGAGATATTGTATAGTATAATATGTATATATTACACCTGTATGCATATAGGTATATGTAATTCTACCTAAGAACTCTGTTCCATAAATATATACACTTTCATTTCATCCTGGTAGCTAACTTATAAGACTATAATGCCTCGATATATGTGACTGACATACAAGTCATTATTTTTCTTCAGGATTTGCATGAATCAAAATCTGTTTGCGGTCCTCACCCCTGTTTGATGGAAAATGATTGTTAGTGCTGCCTACTGCTCACTCAATTCCTTGTAATCGCCCCACAGATTGGAGAGAGGAGGCACGCCTAATGATTCTAGCTCAAATGCTGTACCTGTTGCTACTGACAGACTTTGTTCCTTAGAGAAGATATTAACTGCCAGCTGGCTGTGACAGTTTGTGAACTAACATTGACATTTGGGTTGGCACCGTAAGAGTATTTACAGCTCAGGAGATATATACACAATCAGACGATGATAGATCCAGGAATTTTTGAGGTAAAAAAGTAAAACAATATACAAATTACAAACATGATCCCAATAGAAAATGGTTTAAAAAATGAGTTCAGCACTTAGTATCTCTTTTAAGAAATATCTGCTCTTTAAGAAACATCAAACTTATGGCACATGTTTGCAAAGGGGATGGGGATTGCAGAGAACAGAAGATGGTCATTCAATTGTAGAGCTGCTCATCCATATGGGATTTCCTAAAGTCCACTATGTATGTCAGAAAAAGAAAGGTAGAAAGAGATAAAGAAAGAAAGCAATTTTGAATTATTATAAAGACAAAATATCACAGCATTGGCACAAAGACTAACCTTATATCTTTGCTACTTTTTTTTTTCTTTGCTAGGCTCTGAAGTGGCTCTTCTTTATATTCCATGAATATCGCTTTGGAAGGAATTTAAATTGACATGCTTCTTTTCTTTCTTTTTTTTTTTTTAATTGACATGTTTCAACACAGTCATCCAAAGTAGTAAAGCCTCTAGAAAAATGACAGGATGGCAACGAACAATGTAGAATTTGGGGCAACTCAATAAATACTTTGACTCTGGTGACACTTTTGCTGAATACTATCAGATGGAAGAAAAGTCAGTTGGCATTCTTGTCTCTTTTCTAATTTCCTACAAAATACTGAAGATGCCACAATGAAAAAAATGGATTTGACCAGGTACTCACAGCTGTAGTCCCAGGGCAGTTTGCCGAATGGCATTCACCAGTCATCCGGTTTGGGATTAGGACATCGTCCCAGCAAGATGGACCCTTTGAGAAAAACAACAACATGTATTTGGTGCACAAAATGTGACACAAATGTACCCCCTAGTACACTTTCAAAAATCTATTGATATTATAAAATTATAATGAAAGTAATGTGTAGTCCAACAATTTTCAAAATTTAACCTACAGAACCTGGGGTTCTCACAATTCTTTTGGGGGGTCTGGTGGGTCAAAACTATTTTCGTAAGTACGCTAAGATGACCTTTAGCTTATTGATTCAAACATGTAGTACATTCACATGTAGTAATTTCCCAACTGTGGTTCATTCAATTGTTTAAAAACTGAAATAGTTTTCTTAAGTTCACTGCATTTTCAATTGATGATATTTACTTATTTATTTATTTTAAAGATTTTTAGAAATTTATTTATTTAAGAGAGAGTACAAGCAGAGTGAGAGGCAGAGGGAGAAGCAGGCTCCTCGCTGAGCATGGAGCCCAACACAGGGCTCAACCCTGGGACTCCAGGATCATTATCTGAGCTAAAGGAAAGCACTTAACCCAGCGAGCCACCCAGGTGCCCCTCAATTATTGATTTTTGAATGAAAACACCCATGCAATCATGGTCAAAAGGATTTTTGGAAGGCAGCCAGGAACCATGAGGAGGCACACATGGAAGGGCCACCTATCAGAGCTGGGAGGCTGAGCAGGCACGTGTACCTCCTCCCTTTCCTGAGGCACCAAAAAATGACTTTTAAAAAGTAGCACCATGTAAACCCGTAAGAGCAAGGAGAGCGGAAGACAGGGGTAGTTGAGGAGAACTTCGCAGGCACTTTTGGAAATCTGCAACAGGCTGCAGCAGAGGAGGGGCCTTTGTGCCCTGCAGGACCAGAAAATTCTGAAGGCTCAGGAGGAAGGCATGATCAAGAATAGAGTGAGACCTGGAGCAGCAAACAGGGAAATAATGAGGTTTTTATATATTGGCGATTCTAGAAACTTCTAGAGAGAAAGGCTGGATCTCCTAATTAGAAACAAAAATCAAAATAGAATTTTAAAGTAGTAGAAATACTTTTAAAGACCAGTGGAAAGGATTTTTCAACCTCAAATTCTTTGTCAATTTAGGAGAATGATAACAAGTGATTTAGGGATGTGCAGACTTACAGAGTGTACTTGTGTGCCTAGAAGTTCTCAGAGTTCAGGAGAATGTCAGAGGGCTTGAGGGAAGGTGGGAAGTGGCCTAGCTTTGGCCTCATCCAATGTGTGGCTCTGAGAAGGAGCTGTGGGACAGACGGTGGTGTCTCCGTAGCTGCAGCAGAGGAGGAGGACAGAAGGAAGGTGTCGCCAGCTGCGGTGATGACAGAGCTTCCAGCCAGAATGTTCTGGGATCTGTGCCCAGCCCGCAGAGGAGGTGAGAGCCAAGAGCTGGTGGCTGTGGTGATTTTATTACCATAGACATTGGGACCATGCCAGAGGTTTTGTGAGCAGTGGAAGTGGTCACCACCAGTCAGCACCAGGACCACCCTGCTCCATGAGCCAGACCGAGCAGTCTCCTGGCCACACTGCCGCACAAATCAATGAAAACTCAGAAGGCACGCAAGGATCCCAGCCATTCCTGTGTCTCTGTGAGTGCACACCTTCCCTCCCCCTGCACCAGCACACGTACTCACACAGGTGCATCAGACACACACACACACACACACACACACACCACACTACCCACACTCAAACACACATGCATACCACACACTGACACACATCTCACCCCACAGACTTTCCTGTGCACATAGACACAATCACACCACATACACACATCGTATCACACACTTACCACATGGAGATGCACCACACATACAGACACACACACTTACACACACACACACACACACAATTTAGAGACAAGCAAGAGAAAGCAGAAGGAATATAGAAGATTCAGCATCTACCTTAAACATACTAAGCCAAACTTCTATAGAGGCTATTTAAACCAGACCTCGTAAGGAGCCACATTCTGAATTCACAGATCACTAAACAGGAGAACGTAAGCAGCAGGAAAGTGTTAGAAGCCTGAGCCTGCTGTCCTTAGGGAGGCCCCAGGCTGGCGTCTGGGAAGCTGGATTTGGGGAGTGTCTGCATCCACTTATTGACACAGAGGGTTTGTGGCACTATAAATGTCTGGAGTCTGGCACTGTGGTCCATGCTAGGAAGGGGTGCACAGTGACCAGCCCCCCCAGGAAAGCCTGGGTGCCGAGTGAACAAGTGTATCCTGTGTGGCTCTGCTTGCCTGTGATCTCCTCCAGACTTCAGATGCCTTTTCTCTCTGATACTCTGGATCCTGTTACTATCTGTCAGACTGTCCACTGAGTCCTGCAAACCTTTCCAGTGAATCGCTGAACCTGGCAGTGTGAGGCATTCTTGGGGATCCACGACACGATGATATTGATTCATCATCAAGGGGACGTTCTCACATTCCACAGAAGGATCAAGGTTCACGATTAAGGTCCCATCAGTTACAGAGAATAAGAGATTTCATTTCCTTTGCACCTCTAAGTTTAGTGCAGGCATACACAGTCCACTGTAGTTATAGCAATGTAAATATCCACTTGATTTTCAACCTTAAAATCTATATACTATTGAAAATGGGGATCCCTGGGTGGCGCAGCGGTTTGGCGCCTGCCTTTGGCCCAGGGCGCAATCCTGGAGACCCGGGATCGAATCCCACATCGGGCTCCCGGTGCATGGAGCCTGCTTCTCCCTCTGCCTGTGTCTCTGCCTCTCTCTCTCTCTCTCTCTGTGACTATCATAAATAAATAAAAAAATTAAAAAAAAAAAAAAACATTAAAAAAAAAAAAAAAAAAAAAAAGAAAATGGACCAAGGGGGGCACCTGGGTGGCTTGGTGGTTGAGTGTCTGCCTTTGGCTCAGGTCGTGATCCTGGGGTCCTAGGATCAAGTCCCACATCAGGCTCCCCCAAGGGAGCCTGGTTCTCCCTCTGCCTGTGTCTCTCCCTCTCTCTCTGTGTCTCTCATGAATAAATAAATAAAATCTTTATAAAAAAAGATAAGAAAATGGACCAAGGATTGTGTAACCAAAAGTACATGTCATGCCACTTGGACAATGTAAAAGTAAAGGCATGGATTTTTTAAAAAAGATTTTATTTATTTATTCACGACAGAGAGAGAGAAAGAGAGAAAGAGAGGGGGTGGGGGCAGAGACACAGGCAGAGGGAGAGGCAGGCTCCATGCAGGGAGCCTGATGTGAGACTCCTCGATCCGGGTCTCCAGGATCACATCCTGCGCTGAAGGCGGCGCCAAACCGCTGGGCCACGGGTGCTGCCCAAAGGCATGAATGTTAAGAATTGGATAGCAAGGGTGGAGCTGAGAGATTTTGCTTTTTAATTAAAAAGTCATCTGTATGTTTGATTTTTAAGCATAGGCACATATCCTTTTGATCAAAGTGAAACATATACTGACGTAAAGCAGAGGTAAATAACTAATATCGAGCATTTGATCACATTCCCTCAGCCTTGCTTTCCAACTTAACATGAGGAATTCAGGGACAAGTGTGGCTAGAATGCAGTCTCCCACGTTACAGTTCAGTCCTTGGCTGAGGACCCATCTTGGGGGTTACATTTATCTGTTAATCTGTTTCTGTAGGATACTCCACGGATACTAGGAATCTGGTTTCTTTTATTTTTAGACAACTAGGAACTTTAGAGTCAAATCTGTGGCCCAGCTCTGGAAACTATACATAATTTACAATAAATACTAGGTTTGCTAATATTACCCTTGCTTTCATATCATTTTCCTCGATTTCTTTTCCTTTGATATTTTCCCTTATTTTATGCACTTTTTCCTTGTTTTTTAGCCTCAAAATATTCTTGCAAACTTGTCAAATACTTCTGAAGTGAGGCAGGGTCTCAGCAAAAAATTGCAGCTTTTTTCTTTTGACTCTCCAAAATTACTGAGCACTTCTAACAAGAGCCGCTTCTTGTCCCTCTTCCATCTGGGACAGTAGCCACTTATGCTTAGGACCCAGGTCATAGGAAGGATAGTAGTGGCAAGTATTGGCTCACACTTGTGGCTGGTAGATGCTAACAATGAACAGTAGCACACCTGTTGCTTGGGAAAGTCCCTGGTTTCAAAGGAAATCTATTTCATTGTGGATAACCATTGACTGAACACAGAGACATTGCCTCCTTGATCTACCAACATGGAACATTCCTTCTGAGGCTGGTGCAGGAAGCACCGACCTACCTGGAGCAAGTGCAATGGTTAGAGATAAACCTCACATTAGCACAGGCTGGAGAAGGAGCCCTAATCATCAAATGCATGGGTTAGGTCCCATTTGCGTATCACCGCTCAGAGAAAGATTCCCTGCCTCAAAGTCTAGGATGAGTAAAGTCTGTACAGATACTTATTTTTCATGCCTTAATTTTTCAAAGTTCAAAAAGCAACGAAAACATTTATGCAACAATTCCACTCACTGTCACCTAAGATACTACTTAATCTGATAAATCCTTGTTTTGTACAAGGAAATTATAGAAAACTCGGTCATGATTTGCTTCATGATCTCAAACTATAACCAGAGAACGTAAGTAATAAAACCAAATAGAATTCCAATGAATATAGCAGTTCAACATAATGAAGCAAATGTGCTAGTTTATCCATACTACTCATAGTATGGGTATTGAATGTTATTGCAATATCCATCCTGAAAATTGAAACAAATGTTCCTGTGAATTTATGCCATTACAAAGCAGGTTTAACAATGTTGATCTTTTCTAATGGCTTAGAAAATATAAAATGTGAATTGGTTCACTGTTGCATACTGTGTTTTAACAGATGCGTGATGAAATAATTATATTTATAATTAATAGCCTTTATTTAGGGCTACAAAAGTCTCCAGACAACAAAACTTTAAAAGGATTACATATTACATGACAGTCATGTCAAGGAGAGAATCCCCCCGCAAATGTATTTAACCTCTCAAATGTAAAGAACTGGAGAAAGACATCTGAAAAAAACATGTCAGAATAATGTGAAATACGTCTTAATAAGGAATCATTTGGCAGCTTTTAAAAAAAATTGTGTCCTTCTTTTGCCTAATATGGTTATACAAACAAGAGAATATATAAGTTAGTTAAGCTTCTAAAGCAAGGGTGAGCAAACTATGGCCTGCTATGACCAAATCCAGCCTAGGGTTTGCTTCTAGACAGCAAAAACAATGGTTTTAAATTTGTAAGTGGTTAAAAAGCCCAAAAAGAATAGTACTTCATGGCACATGAAGAGCAAGTGACATTCAGGTTTCCGTGTCCACAAATGGACTTGAGTGGAACATGGCTGCAGTTGCTCACGTACTTGTTGTCTATGCTGCTTTTGCACTGCAAGGACATAAGTGAGTCATTGCCACACAGAGGACATGGCTCCCAAAACCTAAAATATTTACTACCTGGTCCTTTATGGAGGAAGTCTGCCAACCCTGGATCTATGATAAGTAAAATTCTCCAAGTTCATATTGAAAAGCACTTATTTTTTTTTAAAGATTTTATTTATTTATTTATTTATTAAAGAGTGAGAGCACAAGCAGGGGGAAGGCAGAGGCAGAGGGAGAAGCAGATTCCCTGCTGAGCAGGATGCCTAATGCAGAACTCGATCCCAGGATCCTGGGATCATGACCTGAGCTAAAAGCAGAGGTGTAACTGACTAAGCCACCTACGTGCCCCAAAAAGCACTTAAAAATACTATGTTAGTATTTTGGCCACCATGCAATGTCACCAGTTTGTAGAAGTAGCTACATCCTGAGTCTCAAGTGAGAAATTACTTCAATTAAAACCTTAGAACTACTGGCCTATGGAATCCAAGGTGTTGTTAGAATGCAGTGATTGAAGTTGTTGGAATTAGTAAGAATGGAAAACTGCAACTAAAGATGACATTTGAGGATTTCTCTTGACAATATTACCATCAACAGAAAATCGTAAAATAGAATATTATTTAAGCACATCTATATGGTGCATATAAATCAGAAATTCAGAAAAAAATGATTTAATGACATGAAAAGCAGTGACTAAATCTGTAATGTAAGGGTCTTAAAATCTACTTTTAAAAATCATAGAACTAATCCATAAGTCATTTTTGCTATGTTTTGCATGTCCAATCAAGTGGAAAACTGAGGTACTTAATTGGCTAATTCTTATCCAAATATCACTCTGACAATATTCAGACAAACAGTTAAAGCAAAAGAGGTTTATTTCCCCCATCTCTGAATTATCTAAACAAATTCTATAACCAGCTCTTCATAGGTGGGCATATACACTGCCATGTAAAAAATCATTTGCAAATCCTGTTTCCCAAAATGTTACTAAAAAATCTTAATGTTTGCAGTTTTAAAAAAAAGGTTACTGTAAGGGTGTCTGGGTGGCTCAGTCAGTTAAGCAGTTAAAAAAACTTAAAAAATATAATATCATTTTAATAGTACTTTTACTTAAACTATGCCTTTAACAATTATTTCAAGTTATCAAATGTGTTGGATTTAATATATCCTCTTAAATGATTCTACAAACATTTAAGGCATATAATCAAACTTCAGAGGAATAATTTTGAAAATTATATGACAGCAAAAGCGACTTTAAAATTGTTATGCTCGGCCTCCTTCCTTCCTTTTCCTTTGTGTCTAACCAAGTGATACAGAGAGAGAGCTTCAAAGTTCACAGACCTGATGAATCCCAAGTCCACCAATTATTAACTAGAGGCTCCTGAGCACGTTTCATTCCACCTTTATCCACCTCTTCTGAAAAGTGAGGGTTAAATATCCCCTTCTTGGGCTTTTAGGAATGCTAAATAAAACAACACCTTTAATGTTTGCCCAGTGCACAGGCTGACTTATGGAAAGACGGCAACTGTTGCAAGTAGTATTCAAAATAGTAATCCCTGAGTAGGACTATTTTTAATTTCATAGATAAGCAATAATTGGCCAGTTCCAAGGCACTTGACTCAGTCCACTACGTTTTTCATTTCTTATTTTTTCTCATTTTCCCCATTACCCAGCCATTCCCCAGGGATTATGTCAGTTTCCGGAGCATGCAGCTTGTAACTCTTTTATTTTATTTATTTATTTATTTATTTATTTATTTATTTATTTAATAAATTTATTTTTATTGGTGTTCAATTTGCCGACATATAGAATAACACCCAGTGCTCATCCCATCAGTGCCCACCTCAGTGCCCGCCACCCAGTCACCCCCACCCCCACCCACCTCCCCTTCCACCACCCCCAGTTCATTTCCCAGAGTTAGGAGTCTTTCATGTTCTGTCTCCCTTTCTGATATTTCCCACTCATTTTTTCTCCTTTCCCCTTTATTCCCTTTCACTATTTTTTATATTCCCCAAATGAATGAGACCATATAATGTTTGTCCTTCTCCGATTGACTTATTTCACTCAGCATAATACCCTCCAGTTCCATCCACGTTGAAGCAAATGGTGGGTATTTGTTGTTTCCAGTGGCTGAGTAATATTCCATTGTATACATAAACCATATCTTCTTTATCCATTCATCTTTCGATGGACACCGAGGCTCCTTCCACAGTTTGGCTATTGTGGACATTGCTGCTAGAAACATCGGGGTGCAGGTGTCCTGCCATTTCACTGCATCTGTATCTTTGGGGTAAATCCCTAGCAGTGCAATTGCTGGGTCATAAGGCAGGTCTATTTTCAACTCTTTGAGGAACCTCCACACAGTTTTCCAGAGTGGCTGCACCAGTTCACATTCCCACCAACAGTGGAAGCGGGTTCCTCTTTCTCCACAACCTCTCCAACATTTGTGGTTTCCTGCCTTGTCAATTTTCCCCATTCTCACTGGTGTGAGGTGGTATCTCATTGTGGTTTTGATTTGTATTTCCCTGATGGCAAGTGATGCGGAGCATTTTCTCATGTGCGTGTTGGCCATGTCTATGTCTTCCTCTGTGAGATTTCTGTTCATGTCTTTTGCCCATTTCATGATTGGATTGTTTGTTTCTTTGGTGTTGAGTTTAATAAGTTCTTTATAGATCTTGGAAACTAGCCTTTTATCTGATAGGTCATTTGCAAATATCTTCTCCCATTCTGTAGGTTGTCTTTTAGTTTTGTTGACTGTATCCTTTGCTGTGCAAAAGCTTCTTATCTTGATGAAGTCCCAATAATTCATTTTTGCTTTTGTTTCTTTTGCCTTCATGGATGTATCTTGCAAGAAGTTACTGTGGCCGAGTTCAAAAAGGGTGTTACCTGTGTTCTCCTCTAGGATTTTGATGGAATCTTATCTCACATTTAGATCTTTCAACCATTTTGAGTTTATCTTTGTGTATGGTGCAAGAGTGTGGTCTAGTTTCATTCTTCTGCACGTGCATTTCCAATTTTCCCAGCAGCATTTATTGAAGAGACTGTCTTTTTTCCAGTGGATAGTCTTTCCTCCTTTGTTGAATATTAGTTCACCATAAAGTTGAGGGTCCACTTCTGGAATCTCTATTCTGTTCCATTGACCTATGTGTCTGTTTTTGTGCCAGTACCACACTGTCTTGATGACAACAGCTTTGTAGTACAACCTGAAATCTGGGATTGTGATGCCCCCAAGCTATGGTTTTCTTTTTTTAAAATTCCCCTGGCTATTCGGGGTCTTTTCTGATTCCACACAAATCTTAAAATAATTTGTTCCAACTCTCTGAAGAAAGTAGTCAATGTTACCCAGGGCAATTTACACGTTTAATGCAATCCCTATCAAAATAGCTTGTAACTCTTTTAAATGATATATTTCCATCCATAAGGTAGATATTGTTCTGACATCTTCCCCCATTGGATTTAAAGATCCCATGCTTTTCATGAAGCTAAGTACAGTGCTGTGATTATAGTCAAAGCTCAACAATGCAGTCATTAAATAGTGAGCAGGTAACATAATAAAGAAAAAATCCTCAGAATCAAAATATTCAGCAACTTAACAGATACTTATTGAACATTTCTTAAAACCTTATAATATAGTTATGGAAAAGAGAAAAGAATCCTTTATCCTATAGATTTTATGGAGTAGCTACAAAATCCAGGGTTAGAAAGGAACTGAGCAACTCATTCAAATAAATAGATGATCCTAAAAAAATGCCCATACCAAATATGTAAAGTATCACTGGAATACACACACGCTTCTAATGCAAATATAAAACAGCACAGCCCCTCTGGAAAACTTTAGGCATCTTTTAGAAAGTTAGACGTATAACCATCAATGATTTGACCATTTAATCTTTAGATATTTACCCAAGATAAATGAAAACAAGTCTTTAGGTCTACCTAAAGAATTGTATACAAATGTTCATAATGTTTTTATTCATAATAGCCACCAACTGGAGACCACCCAAATATCTATCAAAGTATTAATGGATAAACAAAATGTATATCTCCAGCCAACAAAATACTGTTCGGCAATAAATGCTATCATATTACTTATAAATGTAACATGGATGATTCTCATAATTATGTGAGTGAAGGAAGCAAAAGCTGTGATAGAATATATTACATTTCCAGTTATATAAAACACAAACAAATCTACATTGGCAAACAAATTAGTGGTAGCTTTGAGGTTAGGAGCAGAGAATGTAATGGGCTACATAAGAGCATGAAGAATTTTTGGGAGGGGTTTTATGGGCTGAATTTTGTCCCCTCAAAATTTGTATGTCAAAGTCCTAATACCTTACAGAATGCAAGTGTATTTGGAAATAGGGTTTTTAAAAAGGTAGTAAGTCAAGATGAGGTATTATAGCGGGCTCTAGTCTAATAGGACTGGTATCTTTGTAAGAAGAGATTAGGACATGGATACTCAGAAAAAGAGGCCATTGTGAAGACATAGAGAAGATAACCCATGCACAAACCAATGAGAGATGCCTCAGAAGAAACCTACCTCACCAATATCTTGATCTTGGAATTCTGGCCTCCAGAATTTTGAGTAAATACATTTATGCTGTTTAAATCACCCAGTTGGTACTCTGTAGGCAGCCCTAGCAAACTAATGTAAGGGTTAACAGAAATGCTCTCTATCTTAATTGTGGTGGTGGTTTTATGGACTTATACACTTGTCAGAACTCCTCATATTGTACCCTTTGAATGGAGGCAGTTTATTTTACACAAATTATTTCTTAGTAAAATGAAAAGGAAAGGAAAAAAAAAATAACTGAGATGTTGCCATGGGAATCCAATGAGGGAGGGAGATGGAGAATCTTTGTATAAAATGGTGCTTGAACAATTATATATCAATATCCCTCCTCTGCTTCCTCTTCCCCCTCCTCCTCCTCCTCCTCTTCTCCCTTCTCCTCCTTCATAGATGCATCACCAGAAGCCTCATGTTTAAGGAGCAGTATGTTTCGCATTTACTTCTACTATGTTGGTGGGTACGAAATTAGGAACTAAATGTAATACTTATTAAAAGCAAACACCTACGTCAATGTAAATGGTAAGTATTCATCCTCTCTGATGGCTGAGTAATATTCCCTTGTGTATATATACATCATCTTTATCCATTCATCTGTCAATGGGTATCTCAGCTCTTTCCAGTTTGGCTATTGTGGACAATGCTGCCATGAACAGTGGGTGGATGAAACTGGAAGGTATTATGCTGAGTGAAATAAGTCTATCAGAGAAAGACAATTATCATATGATTTAACTCATATGTGGAATATAGGAAACAGCATAGAGGATCATAGAGGAAGGAAGAGAAAACTGAATGAGAAGTCATCAGAGAGGGAGAAAACCACAAGAGACTTTTAACTCTAGGAAACAAACTGAGGTTGCTGAAGGGGAGGTGTGTGGGGAGATGGGGTAATTGGGTGATGAGCACTTTGAGAGAGCACATGATGCAATGAGCATTGAATGTTATACACAACTGATGAATTATTGAACTCTACATCTGAAACTAATGATGTACTATATGTTGGCTAATTGAATTTAAATACAAAAAAAAAAATAAGGCAAACTCCAGGTTAAGATTCTGCTATGAAATAGTTTGTAGATTTTTTGGAATATATATATATATATATACACACACACACACACACACACACATATATGTATATATATACATATATATGTGTATATATATATACACACATATATATACACATATATTCCATACTTTTTAGAACATATATACACATACATACAAATATATACATACACATACGTATATACATACACATATATTTTTTCCCTATTCTTGAGGTCCCTTTATTTATGTTCTGTCTCTCTGGCAGCTATTTAAGAATTGTTACTTTTTTTTTCTTTTAAAGTCTTCATTGTTAACAGGGTTTTTTCCACACACATTGTTTCATTTGTTACCTCAGAAATGACATGAGATTGTACCTTGGATTAGTTTTCTATCATGCGTAACAAATTACAACAAATTTAGTGGCTTAAGCCAACCCAAATCTATGACCTCACAATTCCTGTGAGCCAGGAACTCATGCCTGGCCCGACTGAGTCTTCTGTTCAGGGTCCCACAAGGTTGTAATCAAGGTGTTGGCAAGGCTGTGTTCTCATCTGGAAGCTTGACTGGAGAAGCATCCATTTCCAAACTCTCTTGGGATAATTTCAGAACTAATTTCCTTTTGGCTATAATTGTAAGGGTGTCGGCTTTGTGCTGCCTGCTGACTGGTGGCCTCCTACAATTCCTTTCAACCTGGCTGCTTACTTTATCACTCCAGCAGGGCCACATCTGGTCCAGTCTCTGAAGATGGAATTTTCTATTATGTGGCTAAGGGGACTCTCATTTAACACAACCAAGGGAGTGGCACACATCTCATCACCCTTGCTATTTTCTCTGGGTCAGAAGGAAATCACTAAAACTGCCCATATTTAAGAGTTAGGGATTTCACAAAAATAGGAGGTAGAAAATCATTTCATGTCTGTCCACACCATACGTATTTTGCAGAGAAGAAAGACCTTTCATGATATTAAAGTTTGAGAAATGATAATTCAATATGTGACACTGGTTGCCAAGTTCCCAGGCCATTTTTTTTAAAAACATAAATGCACTTTCCAGTTGAAATAGGTGAATATTTGGACACTTCTCTGGAGTCATTCTTTTAAACTTTTAAGTAGAGAATGTAATAGGACCACTTCTACAGAAAAACAAACCAGTAGAGACTACATGAAGGGACCTACTATTGACATATTAGTCCAACTGTTTCTACAAACATTTTTAAAGCAAAAAGAGAGCTAGTAGGAAATGAATTAGAACTTAAAGCAAATAAAAGACCTCAAGAAGACCTTTTGTCCATTCCTTATAAATATTTTTATTCCTGATTTGGATACTATATTAATAACAGTTAACTCTTTTATGAATCTGTTTTAAATGGGGTAGAAGGAAGCAGAAGAGAGGTGGGGAAATGATTTAGTGAATTCTACCAATCAACAGGAGAATAATGGCTTATAAAAGTAATGGCAAAGCCATCTTCTTGCATTAGTATAAAATTGGGTTCTTTATAAAGCACTTTCTTACATGTAAAATAACCTTGATTCCCAATGAAAAGTCTGTTAATCTATGTCCTATGGTGCTCTAATATGCAACTGATTATTCATGTGTTGGGGTAATCACAGAACTGTTCCTAAGAAAACCCTGCCCTTACATTTAAGTATTCATTTGGTTCTCATATTTAGCTACATGGTCATATCTTAAAGAATACTGCATTTTCATGAAAGGGCATCCATTTTTACACTGATTTGTTAATCAAAAAATATTGATCTTTTATTTTATAAAATAGAATATCTAAAGCCCTTGTTCTTATTGGAAAACAGCCAATTTTTTTTAAAGCTTGATCACAAGGCTGAGTAGGGGCTGGTGGATCAGCTTCATTCTATTCCATGTATAGTCAGCATGAACAACAGCTCAACTAGGGAATGAAGGGTTCACTCTCAAAATGGTTCATTGGCATGGCTACCAAGTTAAGTGCTGAATATCAGCCCAGTGCAATGGGCTCCCATCTGTGGTTCTTCTCAACTAGGGCCTTTCCAGGGACTGCTTGTGCCTCCTTACAGAATGGTAGGTGCTTCCCAAGAATGACAATCCTAAGAGAGAGGAGGAAAATGCTTCCAGTTTCTTCAGAACTAGCCTGAATACAGCACAGTGTCATTTTCACCATATGGTTTAGGTCAAGCAGTCACAAAGCTCATATTCACTGGGAAAAGTTGGTATTCGAAGAAGAGAGCTATCTTGGCACCTTCTGTCAAATTTAGGTTTGGCAATTCACTGAATGGGATTCTACATGTGCACTCCTCATCAGTACACTTAGAAAGCTGTCTGATACTGGCTCCATTCCATCCCCAGCTTTTTGCTCTGCTTTCGGACAGTATAGCCCATTTAGATTTCCTTTAATTTTTATTCAAAATGCCTGGCTGATATATTCTCTACTAAAAGTCTTTAAATATTTTAAAAACTATGAAAGAGTAACATGCCATATTGTGTACAGTTTATAGAGACAAAAATAACAAAAATAGCCTAATTCTAAGTGTTATCTGATAGTCCATTAGGATCTCTCTTGTTTTCCATTTGGGCACAGGCATAAGCAGACAGTATCTGGAACCACATGTAAACTTACCAATGACTTCCAATTATTTAATGTCATTTCTCTGATCACTAAAGGCATTCTTCAGGATTTTTTTAGAATTTGAAACTATCACCACATTCATTTGATTGCTAATTTTAAATCACTGTGGTCATTAATTCATTTGATAAATTACGCACCTAATACACGACAGGTATTTTGCTAGACTGAAGATAAAATGGAGAAGACTCTTCCAGGTAGGAGGACAAAGTGATTAAACAAGTAATTAATACGTGGATTCTTGGAGGGACCCCTGACCTAAACTTTTGGGAGGATTATCATTTAAGATGAGACCTCAGAGACAAGTAGGAATCATACAGGAAGAGGGAAAGTCCCCTGAGAGAAAGAAGGGTTCTGAGCCTGGAAAACAGAACCAGACACCACCAAACCCTAGATTGGTTTCTGGGATATATAATTTTCAAGAAGATGATATTGATAACTAATTCATAAGCAATTAATTACTTCTGTGCAATTACCTAAATATCTTAATCTAACACTACTACCACTGTTTGATTAATATGATTCAATTAAAATATATAATACAAAGTAACACTATACAAGGTACTGATTCAAAGGAATGGGGATGTTCAGTTAATAAATGGCATCAATATTATCAGACTGGCTGAATTTCAAGTTCCATTGTTATTACCAGCCATGTAACAATGGAGAAATTAATCAGTTTCTTGTGTGTAATGTGGGAATAAGAATTGATAATACTACATCAGACGGTTTATGGTAAAATGAGATAAAGTACTTCACATAATGCTAAATATACAGTTAATGTTCAATAAATATTAGAAGGTGCTGCTGAAAAGCATGAAACAAACATAGCATGAGAAAAACATGATCATGGAAAGAGTACCCCATTAGACCAAGACTCAGAAGACTTAAGTTCTAGACATAATTTCACTAGAGTTTAGGTTAATGAACTTAACATCTTTCTGCCTCGCTTTCCTAACTGTAAATGGTGGATAATAAAGTTTTGGTGTCCAATAAGATAATGAATAAGCTAATTGATGTGAAAACCCTTTATGAAGTACAACAGGCTGTACAGAACAGAGCTTTGTGTATTCTTAGACTGCCTAATTGTAAAAGTGGTGTATTCATATGTCTACCTCACTTTATACAACCCCCAAACACAATGCCACTTCCAAGTAGAAGAGATTCTTGATACATATGATGCAGCTGCTGCTCACATCAGCAATTAACCAGAGCAAGTGTCTACACTTGTATTGATGGTCTGATGCTGCCAAGTTAGCTCAACAGCTGTTTAAACAGAACTTCTCAGCTGGCCTTGGAAATTTTCCCCAATAACCGGGGTATCTCTATAGCTCATACAACATAATTTGGCATGATGTTGCATACAACAAATTTCCTCCCATTACTTAAATGTATTTCATATCATAAAAAGCAAACATTTCATAATAGGACACTCAATAACATATTTTTCCTCTCCAAGAAAATTGTTACAAGAGAAAACATCACATCTCTTTAAAGAAACTGCATTGTTATAAGTGAAACAACTCTTGGTCCACTGCACTACAGCTCTGTTGAGTTTTGACACAGTCAATCACTGTCATTATTTATTGAGGGTCCCTTTATGTAGGGTGCCATCATGCTAAATGCATTCAGTGTCAAACAGTGTGCTTATTTCCCCACAATTTCCAGTTACCAAACTCTTCCTAAGCCACAAGATGCCTTCAATTATATTACTAAGTGTTGACAGCTTTGCTGTAGGCACATCACGGTGATAGCAGGATTCAAACAGCAGTGATTTTTTTTGTCCTATTTCATACAATTTAAACAATGGAGACAAATAAAGACTTACAGATACAGTGATTCACTTTTATGCACTCTTAACAGATTTAATTTAGGGGAACCATATGATTATCTTCATCTGTTCAAGCTCTCTTTACTAAGAATAATCTTGCTATTGCACGGAGGGAAATTTGCCGCAGCTCAGATTAGAGGCAGTTTCAGACAGCATAATATGTGTCTAACTGTTGAGATGGTCGCCCTCATTTTAATTCAAAGCATGTAAATCTATTTGAATAACAACATTTATTATCATGTAAAGCTTCACAGTTATCTCAGCTGGCTTTATATCTTGATAATTATGACTGGAACTGGACTATGCTTATTACATGAGATAAGAAGTTTATTAGATTTCTAGTGAATGCCCAGATACCGTCATCATCATATCAACATTATTTAGTTCTCAAAATAAAACTCTATGAATAACACAGCATATTTTGGTATATACTACTGTACATTCTCCACTGAAGCTGAACTCAATCAGCCACCTCTTTTCAAGAAAGGGAAAAGAAGAAATATATAGGACATGGTGAAAATGAAAAAGGGATCATAAATAATTTTTCTGTTGCTTCAGTGTAATTAACTGTCCGTGAAGAGGTATCACTAGGGGGAATGTCTTGGTCAATCCATAAGGCTGCTCACATTACTCAGTGGAATAGGTGATCTGTGCTTGTAGGACTTAGATATTGTGAGGAAAATCACTTCTCAATCACACTCAACTCGGACAGGCCTCCCTCAGTCAGACATTAGACACAGATGTAATGAGCAGGATTCTAGTTGTACCTTAACCATAAGGGCACCACTATGTATTTTTGAGGCACTTTTATCCCATTACCAGGCATTTCCCCCAGAGCTTTAGCACATGGGCAGGGCATTTCTGTTCTTTCCCTATACCAACCTGGGATTTGTAGAGCTATGGAGAGTAAGGCCTTCCTTCTTAACAACAGCCTTAACTATAAACCCCCCAAATCAAGGAACCAAAAATGATTCTCAGCCAAAAAAAATCAGATTTGTCCTTGGATACATATATTGGCAGGTCCAATTTAATATGCATCGATTATTTGTTCTAGTCTCTACACTTGCCTCTGAGCTTCTCACTTCAAGATATTTCTAGCATCCCTTTTCCTTTTGTCTCCCTTTTGTCCCCAACTTTGTTATTGAGGCCCAATCCCTGCAAAAAAATCATTCTAGCCTATTTATTTGTGACCCAATGAGAAAAGAGAGAAAAAGTCTTAATTCTAAATTACAACAACCAAATTTGTAGTTCTCTGAACCTTCTCAAGATTAATTCAAACTGGCTGAAGTTCACACCAAAAGTGTTTTACGTTTTCCAACACTTGTCTGTAAGAACCAACCGCATTATTATTTCATCATCCCCCCTCCCTTTAGCTCAAAGTTTAGATCTAATAAAATGAACATGTCTAAATATATTTCCTTTCTGTGTGTATTTCTTTCTTCAAGTGGAGTATGAAAGATCATTGTTGTAGAACAAATTAGATCTTAGATATAAATCATCCTTAATCTTATTTTTTGAAATAGTACTTTCAGGGGAACTTTTTTATCTCCCCAAATCCCTGCCTCTGCTTAGAGATCTGGACTCCCACCTTCCTCTTGACGCTCCCATGCATCCTTGCAATCATCCACATGCTGTGTCTGTGATGAGGTGTGTAAGCCAATACAGTGGGGAAAGAGTGGGTAGTCCCACAGCAGTTGCAAGCACACACTGCATTCTCCAGACTAGCTTTGTCAGCAACATGGCACATAGGGATGTCTGTTGATTCAACACCCATTTCCCTATTGGTTCAAAAGTGAAAGGAGGAAAGGATCCGGCTAATTGGCATTCTAAAACTCCAACAATGACCACAGTAATTGTTTCCTATACCATAGCTGTGCTGAAAATACCAGTGTATCTTCACATGCTAGATCCACATGCAGTCTGGTTCTTTGGTCGGAGATCTCATCATATTTTGGCTCTCCTCTGGTTTAGATATGAACCTATTACACTTCTCTGAAAGCAAACCTGCTCCCACTAGATCCAGAACCACTCATCTGCCTGTTTTCATCCCCAGCACAAAAAAAGTTCCACTTCAAGATACCCTGCAGGATTTCTACTGCCCCGGTGGGTTTGCCATAGCATAGCTGACAAGATGTTCTTCTCACTGTACTGATGAAACAAAATTAGTGTAAGTAAAATAGATAACCTGATCAGGGCATCTTGTCAATTAGTTGTGATTATTAGCTCAACATTCCTGCAAAACAGTCCCCTACTTCCCTATTTACTGACAACTCTTCCATGAATTACCAATTTTTAACAAAAATGAAAAAATCCAGGATGGTTTAAGATAAGGAAAACAAATGTGAGTTTGCTTTAAAATATTTATTCTTTATTCACAAGACTGTCTCTGTTTATAATAATTTGAATCTATATCAGACTCCTGTTGGTTCTTTATGTTAACACCTCAAATTGGCTCCATTGGAAAAAAGATGGTATCAGCCAACAGATCAAAGGTTCTTGGCTTCTGATATTCAATATTCTCTTGTTTCTCACAGTTGTAAATCTCATGATTTCAGTACAGGTGCACAATTTGTTCAAATGCGTCCCATAGCTTAGAACTACTGATTACGCTTTTTGAAACTAGTGTGCCAACTAAGGCATGCTCATACTTGATTTTGATACAGTTTCACATTAAGAAACTCATTCATAGAAGTAACTGTGACATTACTCAGGAATCTAAAGGCAAAGGAAAACTCACAAGATGTTTCTCACCTCAAATTACACTCCAGTTTAAAGAAATATTTTCTCAAAACCAAGCTATTTAATTTTAGCTAATTCAGATCACATCTGCCATCACTTTATCCAAGGCCAAGAAAATTGGAACTTATAAAACTTTTTCAAGTTTTATAACAAAGCCACTTCTCTGGACCACGTGGTACAGTCTCTGCCTTCTATCTCAAAATGACTAAGCATAGGTGAGCTATCTTGGGCATTCATCTTGGCAATGACAAGTAATGCATCAGAAATAAGTATCTGTGCCTAGAAGACCATACAGTTACAAAAAGATTTCTGTTTTGCTTGTGTGAATAAGATAGGACATTATAACCAGGAAACATTGTATGTAAAGAATGTTGTTATTATGCAAGTTTCCAAATTAAGACTTGAAAAATACAGCAAGATCTGACTTGATAGACTCCTAATAGACCCTCTTTTATAACCTTCCTCCACACAAAATCACAATGCCAGATGTGACTTAACCTTTCCTTGAAGTCAGAGGCTGGCAGACTGACTGTCGTGAACTCTGACAGCTCATGTCCTAGTGTCCATGAAGGAGGTGGAAAAGCTAATGTGAAACTCCCAAAATTCAGTACTGAGCTCACTAGGCAAGGCAGAAGGAGCTGGTCATGCACAGTAACCCCTGACAGCATCACTCCCTTTGAACAAGGTCAAATAGAAGGTTCAAGGGAATGTGAGTGCAGGTGTAGGATCACAAGGACTGGCAGTCTGTTGGAAGAACAGAAAAGGCATTCAGAAATTATTAGAGATACTATAAGGCAGAGTTTCCAGCTCAAAAGTGACATCTCATTCACCAAGTCTTGTCCTTTCCACATTTGTTGAATTAGTGTCCTCTTTTCTAGATCCAAAGTCACAAAGATGTCATATTCTCTTTTGGGTGACCACCATGACTTATTAACAAATGTCTTGCTAACCACCCCAGCTCCCTCAAGTGTTTTCTCCACACAACTGCCAGGCAGGATATTTCAAAACAAAAATGAGAATCTAGCCATCTCCTCTTAAATTCCCCCAGCAGCCCTCCCTGTGCTCAGCACAGGCAGTGCTCTCCTTTTCTTAACATGGCTCATGAAGCTCTTTCTGATCAGCCCCGCCTCTCTCTGCCCCCTTTGCCTCTCAGCTAATTTTCTAGCCATCTCCTGCATGTGAACCCACAGGTACACATACAAAGAAATACAGTTGTGCATTATTTTCAATCCTCCTGGAATTCCTCTCTGTTTAGAAAATCCTTTGATTTTTTTCGTCTTTTTCAGTAGGGTGATCTCAGGATATGCTTGGTAATAATGACGTTTTAGAGAGCTAGGATAGTGTTGCATTCAAGTTCTGTTTATTAGAAAAAAAATTGTATTTCATTACCCAATATTCCTCCTCACCCACTCTCTGCTGATGACAAGTACATATATCTTAAAGTCTAGGCTGTTGCCTTTTGCTTTTCTGCTTAAAACTTCTTGGCAACTGCATTCCAGTAGGACTCTTCCCCAGCTATCAAGGCTGATGGAAACAAAAAGTTTGTCTGCATCAGAGGAAGATGCAGAATAATGGCCATCATCTGAAATGTTTATTAGAATCCGGTGATTCAAGAGATTTCTAAGACAGCATGTAATAGAAAAATACAGACTTTAGAATAAAAACACCTGCACCTGAGTTCAAAACTGGTTATTTTACATACTAAGTTGTCCCCTTTGGCAAGTCATTTAAATTCTACAATGTTTTGATTTCTTCAGGAGTAATATGAGAATTAATAGGAGCTTTCTCTACTCGGCAAGTCTGTTGTGAGGATAAAACAATAACAGAAACATAGGAAAAGTGCTTTGCTACCTTTAAAATACTTTGCAAGGGTAGTTATTATTTTCTTTGCATTAAAATGTAGCATTAGAATCTTGAACAATCTACATTAGTAGAGTAGCATGCATGATGCTTTATATTGTAATTTAAAAATTTTAACTTGCAAAAAAGAGAAATATTTTTTTCAGATTATGAACTAAATGTGTCTTCCTGCCTAGTAATTGAGTATCACATCTTCTTCATAGAAACCCAGCATGTCTTTCTAGAAATTAGAAAAAGTCACAATCCACTTATTGTTACTTAATACCAGAAAGCTTTTGAAACACACACACACACACACACAGTGCCATTACTGTCTTCTACCTTATTTATATTTCAGGTTAAAGAAAGTCTAACATATTCCACTAAAAGCACCTGCAACAGAAATCTCTTACTTATATATGAAGTGATATCATTTAGAAAATACATTAGTTGGTATTCCTTCATTTCTCTGAGATTTAATGTTAGCAACTAATAGTTACTAAAATTGTTATTTCTACAGGAATGCTGAGAATCTTATTATAATTGAAAACCTTTAAAGAATTAAAATAAGGAGTGAAGTACATGTAAAATTACAATAATAGAAATGCTAATTATGATATCCATTTAATTCTTCAAAGGGAGAAAATCTATTAAACACATTATATTTATATTATCCTAAATATTTGAATGGTTAGGTCAAATTTCTCTTCCCAAATTAAGAATTTATTATAACATGTACTCTAAATCATAGAATCTCTTTAAATTCTGCTAAAAGTTTGTTCATTGCCCAGGCACATATTAGAAAGTCAGCTACATGGTGTCAGTATCTGCAGAGTAACCCTTTAGAAGAAGCTATAGTATAAGTACAGGGAAGCCCTAAAGATTTAGGTTGCTGGTTTTTTAAAACTAGGCCATTGGAAATAGTTTTTTTCATGTGGAGGGAAATTCAACAAATTGTGGTTGTTGTAGGCAGATATCCTGCTGAAGTGATCTGAGAGGTATCTAAAGGCTTGCCACTATATGTTAGCTATCATTGTTCAGTGTTATTTGGATATTAAGACTAGAACTTGCATGAAGACCCAAAAATCATAATCATGAATAAATTCATGAGTATAATGTGACAATTTTGTTATACTGCTGCAGTAGCTATGCAGATAACCTGAGATCTCCTGGGGTTCTTTATGAATTTAAAAATGTAACTAACGCTAATGCTATATTCAAGGGAAGCACACATTATCAGTTGTCCTGTGCTATGTTACTAAAGTGGAGTATCTTATACCATAGGTATAGGCAGCATAGCATCTCTGTAGTGCATATTAAAAAATTCAAACAAGGCTTAATTATAAGTTAGAAGATACTTCCTCAGTTGCAATATATCAAGGCATACCTGGGGTAAAATATTTTTATCTGTGGACAGTCAGATAGCCTAGAATTACTGCCACTAAACCAAACTGCACTTAATATGAAAATAGAGTCTCCAGAGGCCTTTTTTTTTTTTTTTTAAGTCTAAGGCAACACATTATTCTACCATCATTCATTGCTATGTTAGGACAGACCAGATGATCAGTGGTCTTTGTGAGTATGCATAACCACACACAGTCCTTGTATGGTAGACCTGTGGGAGCAGGGATACAGATGTCACAGAGGACAAATCCAGATGGGACATGGGAGAGTGGCCTTAAAAACCCATGATGGCCCAAAAGTTACCAGATAAATGGGATGTGGGAGAGGGCGAGGAAGAAGATAACAGTACCCTTATTAAAAAACCAAGGCAAGCCTGAAAAAAAAAATAAAAAATAAAGTTTATTAAAAATAAAAAAATAAAGAAAAACAAAATAATTCTAGATTAAATCCTATTATGTTGTTTAAATGGAGACTGAGAATGAGGCATTGGCCCCCAATACAAAAACAAGTGAGCTGAAATCAAGGGGTCGATTATATTACAAATCTTCTGGTCCCAAGGTATTATTATTAGTTATATTAATTTATATTAACTTATAGCCTTCAATATACATAAGATTTCAAACAAGCAATACATATTTGATTATTTAGTCATTCAAACTTCTATTCTATATCTACTAAGCTTTGCAGTAGGTTAGAGATGAAAGATGACTAAGGTTCAGTACCACACTTAAATATCTCATAATTTGATAGAGGACATAGAGATACCAAATATTTGACAAAGGAACGTATAATATATTGTGAGGGCTCAAATAATGGAGAGACAAATTACAATTTTGTTTCAAACTTGAATATCTGAAAAATTCCCATTACCAATGGAGGGGGGTTGATTTTTTTCCATTTATATTTGACTTAAACTGGTCAAATTCTGGTAAAATAAACATTCAATGTAGATTACTTCAAAAAAAATCATTGAATAGTTGGAATAAACAACTGATCAGTCAAGGCAAGGATACATCTTCCTTTCATTGCTTTCATTATTGCTCACCCCAATCTAAGAATATTTTGTAAGAATGATAACTATGCTTAAAAAGTATTTTTAGTCTCAGAACCAAGAGGTTTTATTGTAAATAAGTGTCTGAAGGAAAAAAGAAAAAAAAAAGAACAAAGTGATGAAGTTGATTTTTATTTTTTTTTATGAAGTGATTTTTAACATAAAAAGTTACATAACAGTGTCTATGAAATAGCATCTCCACTATACTCTACCCATTTAATAAGTAACATTACTCATGTTTTCTGTTCAAGGCTTTGAAAGTTCTCCTCTGCGGCCTTTATATTATTTTGAAGATTGTAGTAGTTACACAACCAGTAAATGGAGAGTGAATTCACAATTAATCCATGCCCTTCTCTTTAATAAAAATTATACTCTTTAATTATCCTACTTAAAGATTTCTCTTTAGGGAAGATTTCTTCCCAATATTTACAATGAACTCACCCTAGCTGGCATCCCACTATCTTAAATTTTTAATGAGTTCATAACTAGTCTGGGCACCTCTCAAAATGCGGAGCCTCTGAGTGCATGAAAGGACTCTTATGCTACCAGACCTAGCTGCTTTCAAATCAGGGTAACCCAGGAATATGAATTCTTTTTAAAGAAAAGAAACAGATCATGCTTTTCAGAGTATAGAAAGTTCCATGGCACACAAACATATTCTGAGCCAGCACCTTCCTCACCAGTGAAAAGGAGAAAGGAAGAAGACACAGATGAGCAAAATAAGTAGCTGTTACCATAGCAGCAGTGTCAGCAACACAAACCACAATCTTTAAAAATGTGTTAAGTTTTCAAAATGTATTTATCAACTGATAAACTCCATGCCAATCAGATTTGAATACTGAGGATGAAGACTGAATCCCTGGACAAAGATGAGCGCCTTTGGAAGGAGCTGGCCTACCTTACGGAAGTGTGGCTGAGTGGGGAGAAAGGGACACATTTATTTAGGTGGGTAGAGCAGCTTTCACAACACTTCTCTTTTGCAATATTTATCTTGACTGCATCATTATTTACATGTTATCTGTGGAAAATTTGTCTCTCCAGATAGAAAGTAAGCTCCCTGAGAGAAAAGACCTATTCTGAATCTCAGGGACCACTATGCATAAAATTTGGGCTTAATGCCTATTTGTTGAATGATATACATGAATATTTGGAGGATTCTTGAGTGAAATTCAAGCCTAAATTGAGAAGAAAATATGAAAATGTCTGGGAAGGAACATGGACTGTAAATAGCAAGTAATATGCCCTAAGATTTCCAGTCGCATGCTTCACCTAGGCTTATTTCATGGAGGAAGCTCCTTTTCTAAGATTCAAGAGATGGGCCAAGTGCTCAAATCACCACTGCAATGTGCCTGAGAAATACAAATATATCCATAAGAAAGGCAATTTTTTGTTCATTTGTTTTGTTTGGGTTTTAATAAAAGTACCACTTATCTTTTTCTTTACGGCTGGACTTTCATCTCATGGAATTAGAAAATGCTTCAAATGGAAATGCACCTGTCTGTAACACAATGACTAAAATTATATTGTCAAAATAAATAGTATCAGAAACTTTCTTAAAAAGTCAATTTTAATACAAGAGGATCAGAACAAGATAATGTGTGTCCTCTTGATAAGGAAAAGAAAATAGAGAAATCAAACATATATTTGAACTTTGCTGAAATAGGCTTGGAGATGCATTCAGGATTTTTATTTTGTTTAAACTTACATCGGAAATGAGCATTTATTCTGTAGTAGGCACTGCGCTTCATAATTGAATGAGGCATAGTATCTACCTAAAGATGCTGATAAACCAAATTCTAGACTATACTAGCTCAAAAGGAGTAAGTGTAGACATTGTTTCTTACACCCAGGAGCTCTAATATTCCTCTGAGTTGTGGGTCAGGGATTAGAATACCAAGGTAGAAGGAAACAGCAAAATTGAGGAACATGGGGGATGATGCATCCTAGTACTGTTCCAAATTCCTCAACCTGTCCTACATCAATGGGGACTTTTAGAGAGGCCATAGTATTACTCATGTTCTCATAATTCAGAAAGGAATTAGGCAGAGAGAAAAAATAGGAACTGTGTATCTGAATCCCAATTGTAATTGTAATTGTAATTGTAATTGTAATTGTAAAAAGGTAAAAATCCCAAAAGTATCCAATGATTCCAGAGCATTCTGACAATGAAAGGCATGGCATCTGGGACCATTCTATGATTCCACCATCTCTTAGTAATTACTAAATTAATGAGGAGCTAGAAGAAACTTGTTTCTCTTCATCATTAGAAAGCTTCAAACTAATAATATATGGCTAGTTTTAAAATAAACTGGATATTTTGTTAGTTTGCAAAACTATTTGTAATCTCTCTACTCTTTATAAGAATGGCATTTATTAAGAAAAAATAAATTGGCTTGGTAAAAATATTTTGTGCATTTACTTAGGAAATGTCTTGAACAAAGCAGTTGAGTTTTAGATGCTGATAATTCATCTATAAAAGCAGATAAGATTATGTCAATGAATTGGAGAACCAAGATGAAATGGACAAATCCAGGAAGACACAAACTACTGGAACTCATTAAGAAGATATATAACATCTGAAGAGTCATATGATGATTAAAGATAACTAAATTAGTAGTTTTAAAACTTCTAGGAAAGAAAGACCCAGGCCCTGATGGATGCACTGGTAAATTCGATCAAATATTTAATTGACTTTCAGTAAGGGTGCCAAGACAATTGAACGACAATATAACATCCTCAACAAATGACTAGGGAAGCTTGATATCCATATGCAAAGGAATAAAA